>NC_141763.1:37638829-37807267 GCF_982258835.1 Parasteatoda tepidariorum
TTTAAATGTAGAGTTAAAAAACAATAAAAATTTTCAGCTTAGTTATTTAAATAATAATAATATTATCATTAATACAATTTCAGTTTTGTATAAGAGATCATGCTGCTGAATATTTTGCTTATCGTGTCAAATTTTAGGTAAATGGTTGGAACTATTATGAGTTAAACATCACTGTTTACTATTTAGTTTGGATTTTAAAGCACTGTAAATTATCAATACAAAACACAAACAGTTTAATTGTGTGTACAACTATTTATATTTTGAGAAAATTTTAAAATGTCACACAATCTAAATAGTTTGTGCCGTTATTTCGCATTACAAATAAAAATTGTGAAATTCTTGAGTAATATTTTGACGTGAATAAAACGAGAGTTTAATGTAAAATTCATTTATAGCTTCCAGTGAGTTTATAACATTTCACAAAAAACAAATTTAGAGAATAAAAAGAATTGAAACAAATAAAAATCACTCTGACAAAATTAAATAATTAGTATATAAATAATATCACATATTTAATTCTTATGTAATGTTTTAGACAGTAATAATATATTTTTACAATATTTTACAAAATGACACTTTTGTGAAAATTTAGTTATAAAAAAATATAAAATTCTCAGAGCAAATTTGACTTTGTAATATGAATGAATAATCACCCTATGAGATCTCAAAAATTTTGTCAATTTTTCATGCGAAATAAAAATTTTGATGGATAAAATTTTAATAACAACTCTACAAACTAAGTCAAAGTGCTAAAGTAAAAAGCATGTGAATTAGACTATTTTATGGAAATATAATTCTGGAAAATACCCATACATACAGGAAGGAGTATATAACTTTGTAAAATGTATAGATTAAAAGTGAAAAACATGCATAAAATTTAATTTCTGAATCACCCACATTGAAAACTGTTTCGTGATTTGACTGCCATTTCTGGAAAATAACAGAAAAAATCATATTCAAAGTGTCTGTCATATCCCAACTACTACTTTTAAGGAAAATATGTATGTTAAAAAAAATGTAGACTTCGTTGTGCAAAGTGTAAACTTGTAAAAAATTATTAAAAAAAAAAGAGGAAATTAAGAATTACGGATTGATAAATGTAAATTTTTCGCTTTTGTATATGCGTTCTAAACATGGATATTGAGCATGGATGCGTTTTAAACATGGATACTCTAGCTGAGGTCTTAAATTTTAAAGCAAGTGTGGAAAGATTGCTCGTGCTGCCATCTATGAGGCATCAAACAAACAAATATGAATCTTAACCATTCTACTTTATAGAGATATATTGAATGTCTTAATAAAATAGATATCTTGATCTCTATTTTGTTTCCACCATGGCTCCTCAAAAATGAATGAATAGAGCCTTGACATTTCACAGTATTTTATATTTTTTAGGCAACTCAACTAATTAAAGAATTTTTTTTTTAAAAAAGAGAATAGATCATTCTAAGTTTGGAAGAGATGCTGCACATTAAATATAAATATTTCGTTGTTTCATTCTAGCCTATTTGTATAAAAAACTTCACTTATCTTTCAAAAATTTATTAAAAGTGGTAAAAAAACAAAGTTAAGGTTTGACTAAAGTTAAATTACATGGGAATGTGTATCTGTTTATTTTTATTATATGTTTTGTTCTTACCCTATTGTGGTAAAATATTTAAAAACAAAATCAAAAAACACTGAGAACCATTTTGTCGAAAATTTTCCTTCGAACAGATTTAGATTCTAATCGTAAATAAAGTAGTGCTTCTATTTTTGGAGATTCCAATTTACTCAGAATTTGATAACCATAGTAAAAAAACTGATATTAAAATCTTTTTATTTCCAGCCTATTTATTGTAGAGTGAAATATCAATGACTACCAGAATTTATTTTTAACGCGTATAAAACTGTTTATTATCCTTGAAATAGTAAATGGTGGTGAATAATAGATGAAATTAAGAATACTAATAGCTTGACTCTCTCTCATTTACTTTTAAAAAATCACTGTTGCCATCGATTTCTTATGTAAATACATTTGCTATAACTTTGAAATAAGAATAGAAACTTACAGATATCTTACTCACTTCAAAAACAAGCAACCAGTGTTTTCCCTTTTTCATTTAACCGAAATAACCGTAAAAAACCGAAATCTGAAGAATGTCGACTTTCAAATGAATGTCATCAATCACATAGTCGCTTTGGTAAATGCGTGAAATAATAGTTATGTCCAATTTGATATTAATTTATTCGTTGATTTTTAATATTTATTCAATATTTTAATGTCCGATTAGGATATATTAGAAAAAAACATTAGTATTCGGAATACCGGGCAAATATATGCCAGGTAGTGGCATTTGACCTTAATAAAATATCAATGTAGTTATCATCAAATCGTGCATGCAATTATCAAATCATATTGTATATTTTAGATATTTACCGACTATGTGATTAATGACAATTCACCTAAAGTCGACAACCACCATTTCCTTTGTTTCGCAGTGACACATGTTATTAATACTGACAGAGTGTGGAAAAAATTTAGAAGCGGTTGAAACATTTAGTAATATTATTTATTTGTCTCTTCTGAAAGAAATTTTCAAATTAAAGAAATATGTATCTTGATATAAAAATTAAGTACTTAATTCCGAAATCAAAAAAAAAAAAATTTGAAATTTTTATCAACGTTATGAAACACAATTTTTAATTTTTTCCAGATCTTAGCAACAATTCTTAGCTCCATATGAGGCTTGTTTTGTGGACTTTGTTATCACATGAAATTATACTATTTTTGCGAATAAGGCTATTTTGATAAATGCTGAATGTTTGCAACTGCTATTTATTACTTGTTTGTTATTTATTAGGTCAAACTTAGCTAATCTTCCTTTTTTACGCTAAAGATGAAAATTGCCCAAAACATCAACATGAAGTTTGTGCAACCGCAGTTTTGGGGAAATGAATAGCGCTTGTAATCTAATTTTTCAACATTTGATAAAATCGTTCCAAAGCTGTATTGTCTACTTTCATAAAAATTGGAAAAAAATTAAGAATTATTTATTGATTTTGATTATTTTAAGTTTATAAGTTTTAAATATTTAAGTCATTTGTCCGCTCTATATCCCAAACAATTCTTTAGAACTATTTGATGTAGATAGTTTAAAATTATAGTGGAAATGTATATATTACGTGAAAAATAACTTTAAATCAAATTTACAAAATAAAGTCCCACGTATACAGAACATAAACTTAGCTATAACTAGAAAATATGTAAAATTTTCCCAAAAAGCGTTGAAAGTTGACAGCCCTGTCAATATTTTTCCTAGAGAGACTTTACACGAAATTGTTTGATTCACCTCTGATACCGAAACATTTTAACTTCATATTGCAGTTGAGCGCCTGTGACTGCGAAGTTGAAACAGTTTTCATGTTACATAAAAAATAATAGCAATAATAATAAAAATTACACACTCTTTGATTCATTTATCGGTTATTTGTTTTATTGGATAATTATTTTTGTTTTTGGTTGATTAATAACTAAAATAACATAATAATGAATAAAATAATCATAAAACTGCAAGATAAAAAAATAAACAAATTGTAGATAACACATAATTAAACTACATGTAGCTTTTTCGTTTTTTTGAATTTAGTGTAACTACAAGAATATCAAAAACCTAATCTTCATCTTAAATAATAGAGGTAGAACGTAACAAACAAAAATATCGAAGTCATAAAACAATATAAATTCAATAACTTTTTAAAATTAAGATACTTCGGAATGGTTTGATTTTTTTTTTTACTTTATCTAATTTAGTTAAAGTTTTAAAACCTTATCGTTGAAATGTAATAATATTAATTAAGAAATAAGCATTTCATGAATAATCGAGACATAATTGGTAAAATTTTCCACACTTTTGACAACAATGAAATTGTAAAAAGGAATAATGTCTTTTACGAAATTAAACATGAAAATATATCGTTAAACACAGGGGTGCCACAGGAGACTAAAAATGTAAGAAGTTGTGACTAATTAAATGCAAAAATCTATTAAAACTAGTAACTTTATCAAGAATATATCTTACCGTTTGCTATTGAAAATAACTTCAAAGAGTTTTAGTAGTAGTGGTTGCATATGGATAGAGCAGCCCTCTTATCCCATCCAGCATGTACTTTTTTTAAAAATTGAGTTAACACAATGTGGTTAGATGATATTTTGGTTGTTGAATGCAATAACTTTAATTTAAATATGAATAATTTTCAATGCAAGTCGTAGTGGTAGTAACGGTGGAAGAATTAAACAGCTTAAATAAATACAAAAAGAATTGAGTTTATGCCATTTCATACATTTTGAGTCTGATGTGGCATCCTGGTTAAACATGAACATTATATAAGTTGAAATCACTAGGCAATACAGTTTAATTAATTATCATTTTAAATGTAATACCTTTTCATGTAATCCTAAATTAAAATATTTTGAGAATTGATATTTTAATATTAAAATTTATTTTTTTTATATCAGAATTAAGAAAAATAACAATAAATTATCATATTAAAAAAAACATGGTAGCTAAGCTCAAAAGTTACCCCAATTTCTCAAACAAAACTGAAATAATAGTTACTGAACATAAAACTGTTTTTAGAGAAATCCTAAAATAATATCAGTTCATTGAAATATTACCAAATATTTATAAATTAAGTTTTTAATTGAATATTTTGTTTATTGAAATTAGTGTAAATGAATCAGAAACCTCCAATCGAAACACTATAAAACTAATTTTAAAAGAAATTTTTAAACTTTCAAGATCGTTTAAATATTTTCATGCAATTCCAAATTAGGAAAATTTGAGATGTTTAGATTTCTAACACATTGAAAGCGGCTCAAATCAAATCAAACCACTTTTTTAAAATTTTAATCTCTAGCACCTGTAATACACTTTTTGGAAAAGTTGCCTGGATGAAATGTATTAAAAAAGTACGGCTATTATTCAGAAATTTAGAATTGTAATAAGATAATAATACTAAATATATGGAGAAAAAAATTTACAACTATAAGTAATGTTTAGACAAGTGATAATACCTCGTTATTTAGAAAGCAACATAAACAAAAGGATACATGTCTTACTTCTAAGTTTAAAGGTAATAAAGTTAAGAAACAAACTTTTCACACTTATTTTCTTTCATAGCACAGTTTATACTCATTTAAGCAGTTATGGAGTTATTTATCAGCTTATTATGAGTTAAGCAGTTATAGAGTTATGTATTAAAAAAGTATGCCTAATATTCAGAAATTTATAATTGTAATAACATAATAATACTAAATAAAAAATTTAAAAAAATTCTAGGAATATAAATTACGTTTAAACAGTAGATAATTCTCGTAGTTTAGAATACAACATAATCAAAAGGATACATATCTTATTCCTACGTTGAAACTTGATAAAGTTAAGTAAAAAATGTATTACACTTAATTTCTTCCATAGCACAGTTTATACTCATATTAAGCAATTATAGAGTTATTATATCCAGCCTCGAAAAATGCTCGACATGGAAAAAAATCTTAAATGAATAAAGTGTTGATACATATTTGTTTATATTAAGAGGTGTTTCTTTTTTGTTACCTACCACTTTATCTTTAAAAATGCACTATGCTGGGACTTCAGATCCATTTACAAATGTTTACATTATTAATATATTGTGACAGACAGAAATCCTCTTCTTGAATTATAAATACTAATAATGTTATACTTATTACATAACAGCACTATTTTCACTTTTGAAAATGAGGAACCATGTTTTTAAAAGGACTCCAGATATAAATGGCTCAGCAAAACTCGATTAAAATGAACTGAAATACCTTCATTTCATTGTTCAGTGGTTGCACTAGCTTTGCTGTTCATTTCTGAAGATTTAAGGTGGTACGCATAATGCCAGAAAAAGTTCGATGACAAGTCCATGGTGATAAGTCTTTGAAACGATCTACCATTAAGAGATCGTGTGCACAATCAGGATGCGGAAGAACAAGTTTCTTACGGTACTGATAATAAATCCGATGTACAAAGCTCTGATCAAAATACCTACTAAAAGTTGCAGAGAAAGTAGTTGCAATTAGGATATTTGTCCGCCTATCTTCATGTTGAGCAACCGAAACTTAAAGGAGAATAAATTCGCTTTTGAACTATTATTGATTATTTCTGAAAACTGTAAGTGGTACAAATATTGTCATAGAAAGTTCGATGACCAAGACATTATTTAAGTCCTTAAACACATCTAGTATTGAGAGACCGTATGCATGATCCTGATCACGAGGAACTAGATCATCGGCTCTCACTGATAATATATTAGCACTCCGATACACGAAGCTCTGATCAAATATCCAACTAAAAACTGTCTTTTTGAATGTAGTTTCATATAACTCATGGTTTGTCGAGTTCCTAATGGAACAGGTTCCATTTATGAAAGAGAGACTCGTCTCTTTAGAGTCCAGGCTTCTAATATAAATATTCGTGTAAACACTGCTGCTCAATGATAATCCAAAATTAAAGCCTACCACCCATTTCTCAGGAATGTTTTCAAATGGGTAAAATGGTGCGCTCTCCAAACAAGGATAGCTTCTTAACATATTTCCACAATTGAAATCATTTAGATTTTTAATTATCCACTGAACATTTTTTTCGAATTTAACATACTCCGTTTCCAGGACTAAGCTAAAGACACTGCTTAAAGCCATAACTCCAAAGATCGCTGTAAAAATTACCTTATTCATGGTTGGTTGTATTGTTTAGTGGCGTTTTTCACTTCGAAGCGTATAAGTTAAATCATTTCTTTATATAAACTTATTTCCATCCTGTTTTGCCTGATTCTTCTTAGATTACTTTGAAAAATTATATTTGGTACATACTTTTCATTCTATGAAGTCTGGATGTTATTTTAGTAATAAAAGTGTCTTTCTGCTGTCCAGACTGCGCTTCGTAAATAATCCATAGAAGCAGCATATTATTTTTACCGTTTATTAAGAAATAACTTATGAATACGTAAATTTTCTTTTGAAATAGTTTTGTGATAGAAGACCACACGCAACGCATAAGAAAAGATCAATGTCATATGGTTTGAAATTGCAAACATTCATATTGTTTGAACAAAAATTTTAATTTGTACAGCTGCAAAGAAAATTTTTTTTTCTTCTTTCGATAAAAATTTTTCATGGGGAAAATTTGTTTTTAGAAACGAAAATTTTAGTTTAGAAAGGAAATTACAGATTTAGAAACAATGTCGAAAATAAATTAAATACATTTTTATCGGGTCTACAAAGTTTAATTAAGAAGACGACGCTATATAGCGAAAGAAACTTTTTATCGTAGAATCTGTTTTACTTCCATAAGTAATAGAAACTATAGAAAAATGATTTCTGGAAAACCTAGAGTAAGCCATGAAATTTCAAATAATGAAAATAAATTTTCAAAATATCAAAAAACAAACAAGTTATTGGTTAAGTATTCAACATTGCGTAAATCCTAAGTTATCCTTTCTTAATTTGTTTTCATTTTGGCATTATGATAATTTCTTTTATGCACTTGAAATTTTAGGTCTTTACTCTAGGTTTGTTTAAACTCACTTTTTCTATACTTTAAATTTAAAATTATTTATTGAGGTAAAAGAGAATTATTTTATAGAGGTAAAAAAGAATTTTAAATGAAAAGTTTTTCTCGTGATTTAACTTTTCTGAACTGCTAATATAGAGCATCGGTTTCTAGCGTTGGGCGATAAAGACTTTTAACGAAGCGCTAGCAAAATTATAGGTCATTGAGAAAGATAAGAATTTTCAGTAAGTTCTTAACAAACTAGAGGAAATTTTGCATTGAGTGCACATTAAAATTAATAATTTTTCATATTATTCATAATTTTTTATAGTTTGGTGTTAAAGAGTAACTCAGCATATAATATTTGTTATTAAAATTGTTCACCTTTTAGAGAAACGTCTCTTAACAAGGAAAATACTATAATACACACTTGACAATATAAACATTGAACGACATTGTGTTTTTCAATACTTTACATAAGTTATTTTCAGGAAAATCGGTATAAAAATATTTTCAGTTAAGAAAAAAAGACATTATAATAAAAATACATTGGATCATGAAGAATATTTTCAATAATTTAAAGACGCTGTTGCAGGCAACTCGTATTACAACAAAAATATTAAAAGGCTTAAAATGGGACAAACACATTTTTATTGATATTAATTTGATCAATATTGCTTCTATTTTATTTCATTTAAATTTTTATTCATTTATTATTCATTCATTTTCGTTTTATAAGTAGTAGTTGAAACTTGCACTAGGTGTTCCATAAAATGTTGGGAACTTATTCCATAGAGCATTGGTCTGCAAATCCCAGGACTGGGATCGGTAACGGTAAGAGGATTGAATTGTGACGGGGTCGACTAAGGAACAATTATTTCCATTTTATTTCCTGTGTATTACTCTAGGGTTCGTACGCCTTTCCATGCATGAGAAGTTAACCGGGACCTGAGAGACGTCACTTAAAACCGTACCCAATCCATCCAAGTAATTGTATTCTATTTTGAAAACATGTGGAAATACAACTAAATGAAAATTATTAAATCAAAACTATCTAAAATATTAACAATCAATATCCTCCCCCCCCCCTAGCAGGGAGCGGAAAAATTATCAAACGTTAACTGGTACGAGGCGATAAAAAGGTGCTATAGAGTGTGCAAAAAACAAAAATAATTAAATAAATAAACTAAAATAAAAAAAAAAGAAACATCAACCATAAACTTATGGGGCAAACCATACAAAATTTATACCCATGATACAAAAATGATATAATTTATTTTTTTTATTGTTCTTCATTGAAAATAAATAGACACGTATTTTTGCGTTTTTGTTTAAATTGCATATTTTTGAAAATTTCGCTTTTTTGAGTGCACGACTTTGCAAGTTATTTTTTAACGTATCCAACAACAAAAATATTTAAATACACTTTCTTGAAGTGATTTTTCTCAAACGTTAAGAAAATCAACATTAAAATATGATTTTTTTTGTTTTTTACATTAAAAAATTCATTTTTTGAAAAAAAAAAAATTTTTTTTTTGCAATTTGGACATCTTTGATTCTTTTTATATTTCAACAGTGTGAAGTTTTTTCAAAAAATGAATTTTTTTATGTCAAAAACTAAAAATTTCATATTTTAATGTTGATTTTCTTAAAGTTTGAGAAAAATCACTTCAAGAAAGTGTATTTAAATATTTTTGTTGTTGGATGGCAATACGTTAAAAAATAACTTGCAAAGTCGTGCGCTCAAAAAAGCGAAATTTTCAAAAATTCGTATAGTCAAAAATATGCAATTTAAACAAAAACGCAAAAATACGTGTCGATTTATTTTCAATAAAGAACAATAAAAAAAAATTATATCATTTTCGTATCATGGGTGTAAATTTTGTATGGATTGCCCCTTATATATTATAATATTACATTAATTATATTATATAAATTATATTATATTAGTTATATTATATTAATTATATTATATTAGTTATATTATATTAATTATATTATAAAAATTAAAATATAAAAATTTTAATATTATATTATTCATAATTCTGTAATTCTTTTTAAAAAGAAAGCGCAATGCTGACAGTAATGCCTCTTAAAACTTTTGTTTTTGATGAATGGTTGGAACTATTATGAGCTAAACATTACCACTTACGACTTACTTAGGATTTTAAACTAAAAAACACCAAACACAAAATGTTCAATTGCGTGACGCTATTAATATTTTGACAAAATTCGTATAATTCTTATGTAATTTTTTAGATATTCACAAGATTTTTCATGTAATATTTTTCTACAAAATATTTTACAGAATGACACTTTTGTGAATATTGGGTTCGAAAAATCAGGTTTCTCATTGCAATTTTAATTTGTAAAATGAGTTTTTAATTATCCCACGATATGTCAAAATTTCAGACAAATTTTTTTCTGAAATTGAAGCTTGAATTGAAATCAAAATTAAACTAATTAAATTAAATTATTTATATGTAAGCAAATAGGATAAGTTTAGCAAATAAAGCAAAATGAATGGATATTTTCCATAAATGCAATTCTGAAAAGTACCCACAAAATATATAGTTGTGTCGAACTTATAGATTACAAAGGAAAAACAAGTGCAAAATTAATTTTTAAATTCTCCACCGTTACGAAAATTTTTTTAACACACTGAAAAAAATATCGAGATTTCCCTGCCATTCCTGAAAAGTTGCACAAAAAAAGTCACATTTTAAGTGTCACATTTGATTTTATAATAAATTTCAACTTTTAAAGAAAATATTTTTGGCGAGAAAAGAAAAATTAACTTAATGAATAGGATGCTAATTAGAAAGAGGAAGAAGAAGCAGGAAGATTGCTGGTGCTGCCATCTATGACAAACTCAAACAAACATGAATAGCAATTTTCACACTAATATTCATTTGTATTGAATTTCCTAATCAAATTAATATCTTGCTCTCTATCAAAATTGATTTATTTATTTTTATTTACCATCTGTGAAAAGAATAAATAAAGTCTTGTTATTTCATAGTATCTAATATAAAAAAGAACTAATTATATTTTTTTAATAAAGAATGGATAATTTTGAGTTAAGAATGGTGATGTAACCATTAAAAATATATCTCGCACTTTAATTTTGGACCATTTGTACATAAATCTTAATTTTTACAGAATTATAATTTTATTATAAAATTAATTAAACTGTGTTAGAATTCTGCTGTGTATTTCTTATGAAAATAATTCTGTTTTTCCCCTTCTCCTTTATGTTTTGTTTCTACACTTTAAAAAGCTTTAATAGACAAAAGAGACACACCTTTTAAAAGCTTTACAATATCAAAACATTAAACATTATTTTTTCGAAAATTTTCATTCGAATAGAATTAAAACTAAAACAAAATAGAATTTCTGATTTTAGAAATACAAATTTAAGCAGAAGATGATAGTAAGAGGGAAAAACTTCTATTAAAATAACTTTTTTCAGATTATTTACGGTACGAATAAAATATCCATGACCATCACCAACATTTTTTATCCCTTTGACGCATATGACTGTTATCATTAACCAAGCAAAGCAGTTTTAAAATTATAACATTGAAATGTAAAAACATTATTTATGAAGTAAGCATTTTATGAATAATAGATACATACTTGGTAAAACTAATAGATACATACTCCAATCGTAACACTGTAAAACTAATAATTAGAGTAATTTCAAACTGTAGAAGACTGTAAAATTATTTCATACAATCCTAAATTAAGAAAATTTGAAATGATTCAATTTTTGAAAAAAATATGTCTATTATTTGAAACTTTCCAACATAAACAGAACATCTAGAAACATAATAATACTAAATAAAAAAGCACTAACATTAAACACATAATGATAAAACAATACATAATTTTTCGTAGTTTAGAAACAACATATAATCAAAAGGATACATGTTTTATTCCAAAGTTCAAAGATAAAATTACGAAGCAAATTTTTCATACTTATTTTCTTTTATAGCACAGCTTATTCTCATTTTAAGCAGTTATTAATGTCCAGTCACAAAAAATGGTCGATACATGGAAAATAATTAAGTAAATAAAGTGGTAATAAGTATTTGTTCATATTAAGGGATATTTCTTTTTGTTATCGAACACCTTTGAAAATGCATTATCTCAAGACACAATGTCAGATCCAAATATAAGCGTTTACCTTATTATTATATAATGGTAGACAACACAGAATGATTTTCTTTCCACGTTATAAAAACTTATAATTATACTACCTTTTTTCTCCTTTGAAAAAAAAAACATCTTTTTAAGTGGATGCTAGATACAAATGGACCAACACAAATCTATTGAAACAAACTAAGCTTCATTTCATTGTTTAGTGGTTTCACTAGTATGGTGGGGATAAAAGTACTTACATTTTGGAGCCTGCGGATACTTGGAGCCTGCAGATACTTATATTTTTCAATTTTTATTCTCAGGTAAGTTATCCAAAATAAAATTTCATTTCACGCAAGATATTTTTTGTTTTCCTCGAATCCCTCTGTTTTTTTTCTTATCAGACATGAGAAAGTAGTTGCAATTACTTAGGATATTTGTCCATTGTTCTTTATGGTGAGCAACCGAAACTTAAAAGAGAACAACTTTGTTTAAAAGAACTATTGTGACTAATTTCTGATGACTGTAAGTGGTACGCTTATTGTCATAGAAAGTTCGATGACCAAGACATTATTTAAGTCCGTAATCAAATCTAGCAACGAGAGATTGGAGGCATAATAAGAATTTTGAGGAAATAGATCGTCAGAGGTCACTGTTAGTATAAAAGCACCCCGATGCACGAAGCGCTGATCAAATTTCCAACTCAAAATTCTATTTCTAAAACTTGTTCTATACAACTCATGGTTTGTCGAGTTCCTCATAGAAAAAGTTCCATTTATGAAAAAACGACTCGTCTCTATTGGGTCCGGGCTTCTAATTGAGATATCCATAGAAGGATAATTGTTGGATGATCCGATATTTAAACCTATTACCCATTTCTCAAGAATGTTATTTGATGGATAAAATGGTGCGCTCTCCAAACAAGCATAGCTTCCGGATGATCTTTTGCAATCAGTATCAATTAGATTTTTTATTATCCACTGAACATTTTTTTCAAATTTAACATATTCCGTTTCCATTACTAAGCTAGAGACACTGCTTAAAGCGATAGCTCCAAAGATCGCTGTAAAGAATAACTTATTCATGGTTGGTTGCATTGTTTAGTAGCGTTTTTCACTTCTAAACGTATAAGTTAAATCATTTCTTTATATAAACTTATTTCCATCCTGTTTTGCCTGATTCTTCTTAGATTACTTTGAAAAATTATATTTAGTACATACTCCTTATTCCATGAAATCTGGATGTTATTTTTGTAATATGTGCCTTTCTGCTGTTATGACAGCGCTTCGTAAATAATCCACAGAAAGAGCATATTATTTCTACCATTAAATTTATTAAGAAATAACTTGTGGATGCATAATTTTTTTTGAAATGTAAGCTTTGTGACAGATGACCACTCGCAAATAACGAAACAAAACAAAAATTTTAATTTGTCAAGCAAATTAAGATTTTTGTTATCGCACTAAAAAATTTTATTTGTACAACCGCAAAAAGTTTTTTTACTTCCTTTGATAAAAATTTTTAATGGGGAAAATTTGTTTTTAGAAAAGAAAAAATTAGTTTAAAAAGTAAATGACAGATTTAGAAACAATATAGAAAATAGATAAAATGCATTTTTATCGAGTCCGCAAAGTTTAATTACAAAGACGACGCTGTATCGGGAGAGAAACTTTTCCTCGTAGAATCTGTCTCACTTTCAAAAGTAATTTAAACTATAGAAAAATGAGTTCAGGGATTCCTAGCGTAAACCCTGAAATTTCAAATAATGAAAGTAAATTTTAAAAATATCAAAAAACAAGCAATTTATTGGAAAATTACTCAGCATTGCATAATCCTAAGTTATCCTTTCTTAATTTTTTTTCATTTTTGCATTATGAAAATTTCTTTTCAGCACTTGAAATTGTATGGCTTTTCTCTAGGCTTGTATAAACTCACCTTTTCTATGCTTAACATTTAAAATTATTTATTGAGGTTAAAAAAGAGAATTATTTTATAGAGGTGAAGGAGAATTTTAAATGAAAAGTTTTTCTCCTGGTAAAACTTTCCTTAACTGTTATTACAGAGGATTGGTTTCGAACGTTCGGCGATAAAGACTTTTAACGAAGCGCTAGCAAAATTAAAGGTGTTTGAGAGAGATAGGAATTTCCAGTACGTTATTAACAAGTTGAATGCCACGCTAATGTCACATGTCTTGCCCGTCTGGCCAAACGTTAAATAACTGCAAACTAAATTTACACCGTAATTAAATTTCTACTTTAGCACTAAATTTCTCTTTTATACCGCAAGGAGTAATTGCGCAAAATAGCTATTGTACTAAAGTATAATTGGATAATATACTATTTTCGCCGTATCTCAGTATGTGTGTTTACGAAAATGGACACAACTGGAAACAACTGGTTAAAAAAAATGGAAAAAGCTCAAAATGCGTGTTAAAGAAAGTGGACACAGTTCGATTCGCGTGTTTAAGAAAATGGATGTCGCATTTGATACCGTTTTTCAAACTTCTTTTATGAAAATTGTTCTTTTTTTTTTCAAAATTTAAATTCTTGAATTCAAATAAATTCGTTACGTTATATCGTCAATTTGCATAAATCACTTCATACTTTTTTTTGAAAAGAAATTAAAAGTCAATAATTTTTTTATACAAGATTGTCAAAGTTGTCTTATAAATTTATAATAGTGGTGTTATAACCTAATCGTTCAGTTTTCTAAATACGAAGACATCACCAGAAAGATTACATACTACATCAGTATTAGACTCAGCCAACTTAACCCAAAGTCCGTTACTTTGCCCGTCATGATTCTGTTTAAAAAAATAAGGAAAAATATAAGTGCAGAATTCCTCATTTAGTTGTCAAATTGAACATTGAAAATGCGTATTGTCCATATTCGCTATGTCCATTTTCTTAAAAACTCATCTCGAGCTGTATCCTTTACGATTTCCTTAACACGCATTTCGAGCTGTGTCCATTTCTTTAAACACGCATTTCCAACTGTGTGCATTTTCTTAAAAACGCATTTCGGGCTATGTCCATTTTCCTTGGCACGCATTTCAAATTGTGTGCATTTTCTTAAAAAACACATTTTGAGTTGTGTCCATTTTCTTTATTTAAGCATTTCGATTTCCTAAACACGCATTTCGAGCTGCGTTCATTTCCTTAAATATGCATTTCGAACTGCGTGCATTTTTTTAAAAACGCAACTCGAGCTGTGTCCATTTTCTTAACAAGCATTTCGAACTGCATCCATTTCTTTATACTCACATTTCGAACTTAGTGAACTAGTTGTGTCGAAAATAAAAAGCTCACTGATGAGTTGCAGTATGAAATTAAAGCATTAGAACGGAATAAAAAAAATTTTTATTGTTATTATTATTTTTATTAGAGTTTAGCAAAAAATAATTAAACTTTTTTTAAAAAAATTATTTTGTTGAATTGGTCACAAACTCTATCAGCTTTACCTTTTATGTTTTGCATAGTACACGCACGATGGCGAGGATAAATAAATGTATTTCATTAAATTTCTCATCATCATATTGTTTTGATAAATCACCAGATGACTCTAAAAACAATTTTAAATGTAACTTTCCAAATATTGATATTATGTAAATATTCATAATTGAGTCCACAATATTCAACTAATAGCACGAATTCGTCACGTTCTCATCGAGCACCCCACGTGAGATTGAATAAAAATTCCATTACCGACGTCCCTCTTATTAATAGAACACACTATATTCCAATGGGGGATCGACCACACAGATAGCATTATTAAGGAAAATTCTAGTATCGTCTGCTTATTGCCGTAGGGTACCCTCTATTTGCTGCTGCATACAAATTTGTCATCTCCTGATTGGATTACTTAATTGAAATTATTACCATAAAGGGATTTTGACAAATATATTACAAGATAATGTATAATTTTAGTACATGAATATTGATTTGATATTTTCCCATTAATCTGATTTGCCATGCTGCAATTCATGAGGGCTTCTTGATATATTATGATGTCAGATTATAATCAAGACGTCAGATGCCATTTTTTTAAGTTTAGGTCTGATCGCTGTGCACAATATTAGAAATAAATAGTATAGTCAATCATAAGTTATGATATTATTGTTTTCATTATTTCCTTGAAGAGGAATTATTGGGTTGACAATTTTCTTTCCTACAAACAGGGTTGACAATTTTCTTCATAAGTGGAAAACAATTTCGGTAGAAACACATAAACGTTTCAGAGTACAGTTTCGAAAAAATTAATAATAATGCTAATTTAACTAGAGTACAGTATTTGACATTTCGTTTTTAGCAAGAGTTTTTTCCAATACAAGAGAATGGAAGAAACTATTGTATAAAAAAGATATTTCAAATATTGAAATCTAGACATATTAGTAGCATTATTTGCAAACTATTTAATAATTAATAGTTTTTGAAAAACTGAAACTATGAAGAAAAATAAATGTAATCAGTTTTTATTGATTTTATTTTCAACAGTAAGCGGTAGTATTACAGTCGTTTCATTTTCTGGTAGAAGATTCGCTAGTATTGATGTCTACCTTTTTTTCCTTTTTTTGTTACATCATACGGGATAGCCTGGTTGGTAGGGCACTGGGCCCATGTCCAACAGTTCATGGGTTCGATCCCAGCCTGCCGAAGACTCCCCGTGTAGTAAATGGTGACTGATGCACGTTAAATCCGTCGAGTCGCAAAGTCCACCATGTTACCATAACAAGTCAGTACCTCTGGGGGTACTGATCCAGGTGTTTCCTTGTCTTCTGGATTGGTACAAAATTACAAGGCTACGGAGTTGAACATCGGTAGACGGAAACCCAAAAATTGGGTCGGCTGTTCAACGACGGATATAAAAAAAAACCGGTTTTGGCACTAGCGTACTGTCAATATATCTTCTTCATACACATCGGACAATTTTTTTCTTGCTAGAGCAGGATTTTTACCTTTTCGATGTGGAGTATCGAAAACGTAAAAATTTTTTTAAAAAAAAGTAAAATATGCCGAAGATGCCGCTTTTCACTTTCTTTATTTAGCCTAGCGTGGGAGGTTTTGGTGGTTTTCCTAAAAATGTAACGCAAATGCGGGCTAGTTCCATCAAAAAGTCCTCCACGAAAGCAAATTTTTCTCAATACTTGAGTCGGGAGTTCCCTTGTCTTCTGGATTGGGTTCAAAAGTTCAAACTGTGGAGTTGAACGTTAGTAGTCTTAAATCCAAGAAATTGGGTCGGCTATTCAACGACTGTTATAAAATAATATAAAAAAAGTAATTTTTACTATATCATCTTTCAAAATTTATAATGATTATACGATTTAAGTGTGCAGATAGCTGTGAAAAAATACTATTTAGTTCTCTGTAGGGAAAAAATGAAATTACTTTCCGAACAACCCGATATTAAAATGATACTAATCGCGAGGCAATTATTGGTCATTTTTAGTTTCTTCCATCTCACGCAGATCCATCCATATCTTCGGGTTTTTACTAATTTCCTTTAGGGTTAAAAAAAAAAAAGTTTTTTACTGGAAAAAATCTTAACCTAACTTTTTAAAAATAGAGATTGGAAGAAAAAAAATCTCAAGCTTCATTGCAGAAAATTAAATTATCATAAATGCATTACAATAAAAAAGAATTGGATGCGTAAAAAAAGATAGTTTCAAAGGCGCCGATTTAAAAAGCTTGATAAGTATGATTTTCTAAAAAATACGATTGAATCGTATTTTTATATAACTCTGTATTGGAGTCCCTATGCCGATTTGCTAACCATGGGAGGTTTTCGTGGTAGGGAAGTGATAAATTCCTCTCCATGTAACTCAGATACAGGTTAGATTGGGACAGATGTTCAACGATTATAAAATAAAATAAAAAATGGAGTTCATCAAATGGTAATGGTGTTCATTACTATTGCATACTATAAGCTTTCGGAAAATACAAAAAAAAGTCGATTTTTGAAAGAAAAAAAATTCATGGCGATTTCCTCTTTGAATTTACTTATATTATCACTATAATAATATATAAAAGTGCACACAACATATCTTACTATGGAATAAGTAAAAATTTCAATCAGAAGCGACTTAAATCGCAGGAAATTGTAATTTGTTTAGTATGATTGAAAATTTAATAAAAAAGATTCATATCTAAAATTTGCCAATTATACGCTTTTATCATTGCTAAGCTAAAACATAACTGTTAAGCTGAGAAGCTATGATATTAAAATAATTTAGGAAGTTGACAATTAAAAAGTTTGGTGACAAAAAAAAATCATTTTTGTATTGAATTAAATTTTGTATTCTTCAAATCGAGACCAATAGCGTTATAAAGGAATTAAGCACTTAAGCCCCCCATGTATCATTAAATTCAAACAACTAAGTTGCTATCAGCCAGCAACCTTATGAATATCATTTATTACTTTGGCGGGAATATATTTTTCATCACTTCGTTTCATTTACACTGTCAACTCCTCTTTTAATCCATATGTGCCTTGCGTTCTTTTAAAAAGACGTTTTTTTTTTACCCCAAACAGGGATAATGAAGTTTCATTTTTGGAATTCGCCTTATGTTAACAAGATAATTCTATTTACCATTGGAAATAAAGTCATGGGACGCGGCCTTTTCGAAGTTGAAGTGGTGTAAGTTCCTTTAGTTTAAACATAAACTTTATATAACTTTTTTAGGAAAGGCACTCTTTTCTTTGTCAAAATATTGTAAACAACATTAATGGGATTAATTTCACTATCATGTTGTCTTGTACAGGAAATTAAATTTAAATAGTACTTCTAAAGGACATTTGCTAGTTTATTCTAAATTGAGTAGAAATTCTTTGATAAAATCTAAGTGTACAGCGTAAGCAGTTATTTTTATTAGCCGTATTGCATTCATTGAAATATAAGTAATTGATGGCTAGTCATAATGAAAATAAACATTTTAATTCTAATTGAGCAAAATTCTTCTTTAAAGGAGGTGAACTAGCATCGGCAATGCAGTAAGGGCATCAAGATATAGACAGTTTTCGATTTTATGCCAACAACAGAAATTTTTAGCAAAAATATGCACTATTCCTTTACATATAGTAAAACGCTTAAATGCTGCGTAAAAAATTTTAAAACTAATATAAAATCGAAAAATGTTTACAGATTGACAAGCTTATTGCTCGCCAAAACTGGTGAACCCCTTAAGAAGTGTGAGCATAGTGTTTTGACAGTTGAGTAACCATCATGTATTCATAGTAGCTCATGTAAACATGTTCAATGCTTACATTATTGCTAAATTTCAAGTAAAATAAATTGTATAACAAATAATAAATTTACAATTTGCACAGTAATTTGCATGACATATTATGCGCCCATTATCTTAGTGTTGGGCTTGTTGATTACATAATTGTGCTACTCAAACCAAGCAAAATTATTCAGCAAAAAAGTGCTCTCTTGAATTCATTACCATATAATTAACATTCTTAGTTAACATAAATGTTCAGTTAAATAGATTGAAATTTACCTAGTTGGTCAACAATTAGTCACACATTATCATAGAATTAGTGTTTACCGTTTGCATACCGTTTACTTTCTGAAGATGTGCAATTCTTAATTAAAATATAGACATATTGATTTTCTTGTATTACGTCTAATATAGACCTTGATATTTACAGAGATGTTCAATTTAAACAGAAGCAAAATTCTTTAACATGTCTACCTAGTAGTTGTTGTTTGTGAGGAAAGTATATTAGCAGAGCTGTTCAGTTTATGAAGATGCCAAACTTTTTATCAAAGCATATACATATAATTATATGGCTTGGAAAGTCATTTGTGTTGATAGGGTGTTATCATAAAACTAGACATTAACAGAGTTTTTCAGCTTATGAAAAAGCCAAACGCTTTATCAAAACATTTGAATGCAGATTGAATGATAATTTGAATGGCATTGATGTTATCATAGAGCCAGATACAAACAGTATTTTAGCTTATGAAGAAGTCTAACTCTTTTTCAAAGTATTTACGTGTAGTTTGGACAGTCATTTGTGTTGAATCGGTGTTATCATAAAGCCAGATATTAACATAAACTGTTCAGCTTATGAAGCAATCAATCAATCAAACTCTTTATCAAAGTATTTACCCTGTAGTTTGAACAGTCATTTGTGTTGAATGGATGACGTCATAAAGCCAGATATTATCAGAGCTGTTTAACCTACAAAAAAGCGAAACTCTTTATCCAAGTATTTACATGTTGTTTGAACAGTCATTTGTGTTGAATCGGTGTTTTCATAAAGCCAGATATTAACATAAACTGTTCAGCTTATGAAGGAATCAAACTCTTTATCAAAGTATTTACCCTGTAGTTTGAACAGTAATTTGTGTTGAATGGATGACGTCATAAAGTCAGATATTAACAGAGCTGTTCAACCTACAAAAAAGCCAAATTCTTTATCCAAGTATTTACATGTTGAGTGAACAGTCATTTGTGTTGAATAGATGTTTATAAAATTTAATGTTTACAAATCTGTTCTTATTAAGTAAGAGCAAAAATGAGCTCAACAAAGTGTTTGATATTTTTTTTAAAATTTTAAACAGAATTCAACATTTCTGTTTTAACAGTTAGCTATTTTGCCAGCAGTATTGCTGCAAATATACCAACATAGAATGCTTTTAGTAGTAATGAGCACTACAAAAGCAAGTATGATTACCAAGGCCTCCAAACAGTGTTCTCCTCTAATAGAACGCCTGCATTATGAACATATCTACTGGCTCGTCCATAATTAGAATCCATTTTATTATAATGTAACATTTTTCCTTCCTCGCTGCTGCTATCCGACTCAGAAAAACAAGAAGCACTTTCATCTTCCGCTGATAGAGGTGAAGCGAAAGGAGAATCCCGTTTCATTAGTCTATCTGATTCTAAATTAGAATGCATTGTAATCTCGCTCGGATTTTTTGCACAGATATTTCTTTTATTGAGTCTATAACTTCGAAATCTAGATTTGCCTTGAAGAGATGTGGTGTCGATGTCTTCTTGTGAAAGACTTGGAGTTGCGTTGTTGGCGGAGGAGTTAAGAATATTGTCCAGATGCATTTGGAGGGAGGCAGTTGGAAATTCTCTTGTCCGGTCCTGAAATCTTTCCTCGATGAATTTTTTGACTTCTGACATGCACAACCGGTAGCCGACTTGAAAAGCATCCTCTTCTAAAAAGTCAGGATTATGACCTGAAATGTAGTAAAATTAAAGATTAAGAGTTTTAAAATATACTACAATCAACGCTCGATATAACGACCTCTTTGGAACAAACGAAAGCTGGAGTTATAATATGAGGTCGCTTTATTGTAACCCCATAAAGCAGGTAAAAATATTTACTTTTCTTTCATAAATGGGTTTATTACTGGGTCATCACTGGGTTTATTTTGACAAAAACATGCAACATTTTTGATAGAATCGCGAAACTGACTAATACGCAGTTTTTTTTATGTCCATAAAGTAAAAACATTATTTGATATAGTACATTAAAAGTTAAAAATGCATTTAAATTCTTCAAATGATATATTTTAACATTGTACATAAGCTTTATATATGCAGTCAGTGCTTTTTCTAGATTTAGAAAAAAAAATTTATGAGAATGATTTCATAAAATTAAAACACTTAGTTCTTATGCCTTTAGAATTACGTTAAAAATTCTTAATTATTGTAAGCAATGCGCTTTTTAGGATCTTGATTAATTTAGCAACTTGTGCTATCCTTCTGTCCACTTCCTTTAGAATTTTTAATTTTTGCTCTTTTAATTTTTAATTTCTGCCCATGTCATTTTTGCTATATACCATACGTCCAGAGAACAAGCAAAACTAAAATTAAAAAGAATTCGAATAATACCACGTATTTTAACTTTTAAAAAAACCATCGATTACAACTCCTCACAAAAAGAATAAATACAATTTTCGAACAAGAAACATACGATTGATGAATATATTGAAGCATTTGACATGAAATTTTGAAAGGTCATGATTATAGGAGAAAATTCGATTTATAAATGACATTGCAATATACACTTCAAATTCTCAATAATAGTAAGTAATCCTTATTTCACCATTCTTTTCACAGATTATGCCCAAGACCTCCAAGGTTTAGAATAGGTGGTCCTGTCACTCTCTTTTCATTCATTGAGAATTCAAAATGTTACTAGTCTATTGAGTGGTGACATTAGAATTTCGAATTCTCTTAATTACTCTTTCAATTTATTTAATTCTGAAAGCACTATACTTCCTTAAACGCGTCATTTAATTACAAAACTGGTCATATTATCACAGCATAAATTTTTTAGGAAAAGCTGATTTTCTGCATCACTTTAATCAAAATAAGATAGGAACTAAAACTCTTTCGTTTAAGAGGAAGACGAAATAAGGAGGCAGTAGCACGTGAAAAAAGGGATCACTCAATTTTTTTATTTCGAAGTTGACCGGTTTTATAGCGCCCTTATGAATTGAACGGTTTTCTTGCAAACCAAAACTCACAGTTTCTTAAATTTAATGTAAATAATTGAGCTCTATGATTGTAAATAGGCAAAAATGTTTTAATTCGATTAAATTGTATTAAACAAAAGTTACAATTGTAGTTTAAGTGTTCAATAATATTCGAAATTGTTTTTGTATCGAGGACAGGAAAGTAACAGACCGAAAACAATTTTGAAAACTGTAGCTATTGTTTCAATAATTATTTTGTCCCAAGTTGTTGTTTCTAATAACACTTGGCCAAGCCAAACTCGCCAGTCTTTGGTCTTATGCAAAGTCAGGGAGTTGCGCCTTTCGCTTGACAAGATAGAACAGCAAGGGTGAAAGTACGTCTTAGCTCAGAAACCCATAGATAGATGGCAGCACCACTCCTTCTTGAGTTCTCATCCTCAATTGGTAAAGACTTAGATCTGAAGAGTGAGGAGATATTTTTGTCAGATCCCTGTACTTACAATACTTTTCAGTGACCAACCACAGGACTTTCAATTTCAAAAATTCTACGAGCACGTATGTGCACCATGGTTACGATCATGTACTCCATGGGTTTTAGCTGAGTTGAGGATCGAACCCCGGCTCCTCGAGTTTGATTCTCTAACATACACACAGAGAGAGCATAATACATAATACAACTAAAATAATAAAATATTTTAAAACAACTTACTTGAAGATGCACTTAAATCTCGAAGCTTCCGTACGTAATCCACAGTCATTTCCAGAATATACGCTTTTTCAAACCTTGCAGCTCTTGTTTGCTGAGAAATAAAATAATTATTGCGAAATAAATTTTAAATCGAAAAACGTCGAACATGATCTACAATATTATTAAAATTACAAACAATATTCTCTGATTTGTAGAATATTTCAGCACTTTATGTCATTTATTTAGCAAATGACAGTAAAAAAATTAAAAATTTTACTACAAAATAAGTTCTGAATAAATCTCCCAAACGTATTGTTTCTTATTTGAAGCTAATTGACATAATATATATATATATATATATATATAGCCAATGCTAAGGATTTCAAATTATTTGCCAGATTTTAAAATTCTTAGCCAAAAGAAAATTTTAGAAATTTAGAAATATATATACGAGGTATGATCAAAAAGTATCCGACCTTAATTTTTATTGGTCAAACAAACGCAGCTATGGGGGCGGGGCTCGATGTGTGGTTGTGAGCATTCCTAGTGCGCATGCTCATTTTTTTCTACAGCTCCAATACAAGTCAGTCGGCGTCAGGCCATTCATGATTGAACAGGTGCAAGTGAGTGTCGTCGGATTTTATTTTTTTTAAAATGTCAGAAAAAGTCGAACAGCGTTATTGCATAAAATTTTGTTTTAATTTTGGTGATTCGCAAGTGGAAACAATTCGCAAGATTAAACAAGTGTTTGGAAATGGAAAAGCGATGGGCACCACACAGATAAAGGAGTGGTACAACCGCTTCAAAGATGGCCGCTTATCAGTTGAAAGTGAACCACGCTCAGGGAGGCCCTCAACATCGAAAAATGATGCCATCATTGATCAAGTGAGGAACCTGGTGATGCAGAACCGCCGAATCACGATCAGAGAGCTTGTGGACGAGGTGAGTATTAGTTTTGGTTCCATTCAATCAATTTTGACTGACGACTTGGGCCTCAGGAGAGTCTCAGCAAAGTTTGTACCAAAGCTGCTAACATTTGAGCAAAAAAACCTTCGTCTGGAGATCGCACAAGACATGCTGGAAACTGTGAACGGTGATCCCGACTTTATGAACACAGTGATTACAGGTGACGAGTCATGGGTTTATGGATATGACCCAGAAACCAAGGGCCAGTCAACACAGTGGAAGCATCCTTCATCCCCGAGGCCCAAAAAAGCAAGGCAAGTTCGCAGCAATGTCAAGGTCATGCTAACTGCCTTTTTTGACTCCAGTGGCTTAGTACATCACGAGTACGCACCACACGGTACTACAATCACCAAGGAGTACTACCAAGAGGTTCTGCGTCGCCTTCGTGACGCAGTGAGGCGCAAGCGACCGGATCTGTGGGCAACAGGCAGTTGGAAGCTCCATCATGATAACGCTCCCGCACATTCTTCCCATTTAATTCAGAACTTCTTGGCAAAACACAGCACACCAGTGGTTCGTCAACCTCCCTACTCTCCTGACATGGTTCCCTGCGATTTTTGGCTTTTCCCAAAGCTGAAAATGCCACTAAAAGGGACCAGAGAAGACATTATGCAGAATGCGACAGACCATCTGAGAGCCATACCGAAGGAGGACTTCCAGCGATGCTTTCAACAGTGGCAGAAGCGTTGTGAGAAGTGTGTGGCAGCCCAAGGGGACTACTTTGAAGGGGATTTGTATTAAATAATTATATCATAATAAACGTTTATTTTATGAATAAAAGTCGGATACTTTTTGATCACACCTCGTATATATATATATATATATATATATATATATATATATATATATATATATATATATATATATATATATATATATATATATATATATATATATATATATATATATATATATATATATAAAAATAAAGTATTATGAATCATACGTTAATTTTAATTTTAGAACAACAAGAGGGCTAAGCCGCCTATTTGCTGCCGCTCACTTCTAAATTATAGCCTTTTTATAGTTTACAATACAGTTTTATTTTAATGTTGTTTCATTTACTTTCAGAACTTTATAACAACTGCTTGATAAAAGCCGTCCATTAGCGTCACTTTGACTTGAAAAACATTTTGTAAGACAGAAGGGAAATAAAATAAAGTGGACAAAGGACTTGTGTAAACTACTATTAATTTTTGCCGGTTAGTATTAATGATTGAATTTATCACTTTAACCGAAACACACGCATTTCTTAGTAATAGAACTAAAACAAACTGAACTGTGAAGTTTATTGATAAATCGTTTGACATTATATAAAGATATGATTTTTTAAAAATAATACGCAAAAATTCTTACTTGTGGAGCTTTATGGGGTTTTGCAACCATTTCCACCAATTGCGATAAGGACCTGTTGATTCTGGCTCTTCTGCGTTTTTCAATAAGAGGTTTAGATACCTATAATTAAAAGGTTTAAAAGAAACATTTAATAAGAAGACCAATAAAAGAAATATGTGAGGAGCCAGTGGAGCTTTTCACGCATTTTTACACATTGTGGAAAAATTTAATTAGTTCGGTTCAAATATTCGTTGATTCGGTTGACCAATTTAAAAATTATTCACTAAAGCAACACATGATCAACACATAATTATTCCCAGAAGCAATTTCAAAAATGCATTTTTTTTCCATCAAAAAATGTTTAGTGTTTCAAAATGCTTCTAACTGCGAAATCTTTTTTTTTTTTTTGGGTATTATCATATTATTTTTTAACAAAAAATCGCAATATGCTATTATTAACACATACAGCATTACTTGCAAGTAATTAAATTATTCCATTCGGTCATTAATAATTCTATTTGGTCTTTGCAACAATTTTGCCTTTCAGTTTTTCGATCTAAAATTTGCAGTTTAGCATGCTCTCTGGTATCTACGTATCAAATTAAACAGGCATTTGAATTAATGAGGTAGGAATTTTCGGTACACTTGATGCTGAATGACTAGCAGTGGTAATTAAAAACCATTGATACATGTCTAAGTTTAAGATAAAATACGGATTGATTTAATGTTCAAACAAATGTATGATTATTCATATTTTTCATAATACATAACCAATTATCCTACTTGTACTTAAATATTGTATTTCTAAATATATTTTAGTTAAAGCTTGTAAAAAGTATAAAAAATTACACATAATAATAAATATCTTTGTTTTTCATCATTTTTTGTACAACTTGTATAATTTATACTGATAAGCATTAGGTTAAATAAATATATTACGCTAAAAATTTCAAGAAATGTTACAATGTTTATGTATAATAATGTACTTTTTTAGGAATCCATATCATTATAAATCAATACTACTTTATGGTAAATCATCTGGTAAACGAGTGCTCATATTTTTTAATTGATTTCTAGAACTTCCTTGCATAACTTTACATATTTAATCAATTCGAAACAAATGAAAGGAATGTTCCCGAAAAGAAATAAAGAAAAATTTAAGTGATATTTACTATTATTATCATAAATTTTGATAGCCAAGGTTTCGAATATTTTTAGACTGAAGAGCAATTTTTAATAATTTAAAGACGTTCTACGACAATCCAGGATTTGATTATGATAAATATGAGACCCCTAGCCCCCCCCTCCAAATTTTCCAAAGCCTTAATGTTTTTAAATTATTCTTTGGATAAATAATATGTTAATACTAAGAAAAGAAAGAAATCTTTTGGCCTGCATACTTTTTCCCCAGCGTTTTTTCTATCCAATGATTTCTAGCACTTTTTTTTATTTAGAATAAACAATCTAAAAATTCTTAAAGGTAATTAAAAGTTGTTTTTTCTTAGTTAAAGCTTACATATCTGCAAACAAAATATGAACAACAAGTTATGAACAAAATAAAAACTGTTAATAGTCGTTTCATGTATATATAAACACATTCTTTATGGTTGAAACTTATTAAGCTGCATATCTGATTCTAATTTATGCAATTTTTTCACGTTTAAAAAGTTACAATAATTTTAATGATTTTTTTAACATATTTGAGGCCCTTTAGAAATCATGGGCCCTACATTGTAAAACATTTCCGAATCAAATTACAGTAAAAAATACCGGCGCTTAGGTTACCGGTGTCTTTTTTCATTCATTTTTACCGGAACATGTTACGGAACAAAAAAAAAATCTAATATACAGAAATTTTTACAGCAATAATTAATGTAAAATCACTGAATAAATTGATATAAAGATGAATTTTACTGTAAAACTGATTTTGATGAAAACCAAAGTGCCGGTTCTTAATACCGTAAATTGATCACAATTTTTTACAGTGTAGGCTCAGGCCTAGGAGATAATCATGTCCTACAACTGCCACAAATGTATATTTATGATTAAATTAATTTCCTTACAATTAAAAAATAAATAGTTAACCAGAATTTTACACAAAGCACTTTTAGTTACAGAAATGATTTGCAATTAGTTTTGGTTAGAACAATTCAAATACCAAAAGCTTTTACTTTATTCCAAAAACTAAACACGTTGTATAATAGTTTGAAATCAAAAAGAAGTATTTTAAGTGATAGAGTAATATGAAATGTATATGATTATTTTGTCAAATCGAACAGAAAACACGTTATTTGCCATATCTTGCGGGCTATGATTACAAGAATGCAGGCACGTCAAAACCAATGACAATATGCTTGTAAGAGAAACAAAATGATATATGTTCCTATTTATTATTTCCCAATCTCTCTCTGATATCTTTATTAGTAGAATTAGATTCCCGATCAATAAACCCTCAAATCATCATGTAAATGCTACCCTTCAATTAAACGCATAATTATTGATCGATATTAATGTCGTAACAGTTAATAGTAAGTTACATACATCTCTATTTAAACATGACGTCTCAATTGAGAAAGTATATTGATGACATTGCTAAGGAATTGTGCTCTGTTTATGAATTAAACAGAACACTGTTTTCAGACAATGTTTTATGAGATAATGATACGTGGTATTCATTACGCAATAAATGGTATTAATTTTCAGAAATTAATATATCAGTTAAAATCATTCTGAGTCTATGGAAATCATTAATAAGCATTTACTTAAAGGGGAACATGATATAGTTTAAAAAGTCAAATGCGAAATATTTTTGATACATTTTGAATTCATAAATGAAAATATTGATATCCTTATTTTATATTGATATCCGTATTTTAAAGGAAAAAATAAAGGTAGTCAAGGACAGACAATTGTGTATCAGTGAGGTATCTATAATATGTGCATTGTTCTAGAGAATTTAAAATCATTTTATGCTATTTAAGTGCAAAAACATTATATTGTTAGCACATACAGTTAGGAAAAAAAATCCCCTTTAATGACTTTTAAACAATAATTCGGCTTTTTATTCTGTAAATTGTTGTAAAAATATTTCAAAACTAGCCACCAGTTTGGTCACCCTTCCTAATATTTTTGTACAACATATAAATTTTAGTATTGACCCAGTCGGATGCGCAGCGCTGACTTTTATAATCTCCTGAAAAACTTAATCTTTAAGCACTTTTATGCAAGGAATAGGCCTTGTTTCGCCAATATAAAGTATAAATATTGTTCATAATCATGTTCAACAAGGAGGCAACAAGCAACTATAGATTCTGCTGATAAGATTTGTAGTTATTATGGAGAATTTTAATCAAGAAGAACATGAAAATCCGTTAAGAAATTATTTTTAAAAAATTAAAAATGCACTCTGGTGAAAATTGTTCAGAAGTGAGCAGTGTTTCGAAGGTTTTACCTTTAACGCAGAAAAGGGCACGGATCTTTCACGCTGTATTTCGTAACTATCAATTATTAAAATGCTAAATACAATATTTGTAATTAGTAAAAAGTATGAAAATGTGCCACATAAAAATTTTGCGTCAAAGGGTCAAACCTAAATATAGTTTTTTCCGCATTTTTAGTGATAAAAAGTGCTTTAAAAATTAAACATTTCTGAAAACTTAAAGAGATAAATTAGTTACCAAAATTGCAACGTCATTCGAGTTAGCTTGAAAACGTAAGAATTAATTTTTTAAACGTCTATGTTTTAGAGAAACTTCAGAAATACAAACTTTTGAATAGTTTTACAGTATAATTCTATTTGATATTTATTTCTCTTTAGAGTATGTGCTTTAGTTTCAAAATATCGTCTCAGCCGTTTTAATAGCTAAGCTAGTTGCAGATTCATTAAAATAATTTTGTACTAGCAATAGTGTTTCTGCTTTTAAATTTTATAAGACTCTATTTCTCAAACCTAAATTGGGTTGAATTAATAAAAATGGGAATCATTCGCATTTCTCTCTACGCAAAAAAAATTATGAGCCCCGCCGCTGTTTTGTGTGTTCAACTTAACGTTTAGTTTTGTTTTGCTGAACAAAAACTATTAGTCTTAGGAACTTGAAATTAGGAAGCTCAGTGGAATGAAACCAAAAATTTAACATTCGATTATTTGTTCAAGAGTTATTAACTATTGAACTTGCATGAAAAAATATCATGTAGGCCACTATACAGGCCACAGGAATGCAACTACAGAGTTGAAAATCAACACGGTAAAAGGGTCATTTGTTCATGAACTTAAAACGAGCAATTTTTTGAATATGCAATATTTGAATATTTGAAGCAATATTTGAATTGCTTAAAAAGTGCATATCGCAAATGAAATTGAACAAACTAAATACGACACATCGAATCTAATTCTATCTGGCTGTGTGTAGAATTTATAAATTAATTTAATCATACATATCATATTTTATTTTATTTTATAACAGTCGTTGAACAGTCGACCCAATTTTTGGGTTTATGATAACTAATGTTCAACTCCGTAGCCTTTTAATTTTGAACCCATTCCAGAAGACAAGGAAACTCCTGGATCAAGCATTGGGAGAAATTTGCCATCATGGAGGACTTTTTGATGGAACTAATCCGCATTTGCGTTACATGTAGAGGAAGACCACGAGAACCTCTCACAGTTAGGCTGACGGCAAGGAGACTCTAACTCATGATCCCTTTACCACTGAGGATATTTCCCGTCAAAACTGTGGTCGGTGCAAGCCGAATGCGGAATTCGTATCGACCAGCCACCGCCGGTATCGAACCCCGGTTCACCTCATTGAAAGGCGAACGCTCTATCCCCTGAGCTATTGCGGCTCATACATATCATATTCCTCATAAAGGTAAAATTATAAATTTTCTTAGTTTACTAATCATACAAGAAACAATTTAAAAAACTAACAGGAGTTTGGAGTAACGCCAGCATGTCAATGATCATATTTTGTATTATTAAAGTCAAATATTTCAAGTTTGCACCCACTGGAAAAATAATTAAAATTTTATAGATTTATGATTTAATTGATAATAACAAAAGAGTAAATAAAATTAAGATGCATTTAGTAAAGGCAACCATAAAAAAAACATATTTATAAAATTAAAGCACGATTTCTGATATTGAACAGAGCTGTTAGAAAGTAATATAGCTTTCCTCTTTATTTAAAATGGTAGATAAATTAAGCAAGCTAAAAATTTTAAAATTTCGCCACTATCTTTTTTGATAGTTTATGTAGATGTTTTAATTATTAATAAACTGTAGTGGACAGAATCTTTTTTAGTCATAAGTTAAAACAGAAATTTTGCTATACCAATTCAAATATTTGGCAGATCAGTATGAAAGCTGAGCACAGAGATATTGAAATCTTTTACTGCTCTCACGAGAATCACGAAAAAAACTGTTATACATTTTGTGAAGTAGAAAGTTCTTTTTCTAAGATTTTAATATTTAAGGAAAATAGAAATTGTTTAATATTTCCAATACAATTTACCATACAATTTATAAACTTATGTATATTTTCCTTATTTGGATATGTGTTAATTTTACTTGGTCAGCAGCTATTGGAAAAAATTACAGAAAGAGGGCTAAATTGAAGGATATAAATTCTAGCCACCCTCTCGAAAACTACGTTCTTCTTTTAATTTCCCCAGCTTGAAATCCGTTTGGTGTCTTAGCGATTGTAGTTAGCGCAACAGATCACGATTCGGAACTATCCTCAATTGAGAGCGGAGTATAATTTTTATACCACTTTAAGTATTTGAGATAATCTTTTAGGAAAAATGATGGTAGTTAAAAAATACAATTTTGTTTGTAACGTTTTAGTTAAATTGTGTAATTTAAAACAATAAGATTAATTCCAATTGATTTTAATCCATTAAAGTTCGAATTTTAATATTGACATCAGATAAAAGGTGGCCTTTTTTAAAATGTTATTTATATTAAGTGAACATTAAATATCACTTTAGATATTTTTAGATAACTTTTAATAAATGAAAGTCTCAGTTTTCAAATTTATAGTTTTTATTACCGCGCATTTGGTAAAAAATACAAAATTCTTCCGAATAAATGATTTTTATGCCCTCCTGTAAGGTATCATGATAAAATTACCAAATTTAATCCAAATTAATACATTAAAACTATATTTTACTTCTAATTTTACTTAAATCATTATCAAAGCATTTCGGTAAGAATTATTTTAATATTCATTATCATTATTTGAATACAGGTTCAACTCCACCTAGGGAAAAATGGAGCACCCTCACTTTGATGTTCATAGAAATCATTCCTAGTTTATTATAAACCTAGATCAACTCCAGCTTATTTCTGTAGCCAATCAAAGAGAACTGAGCGTAGCCACATTCTAGAAAAACTAAAACAAACTTGTTGAAAAAGATGGAGGAAACAGATCGTTTAAACTAATTATTATAGGCCCAAAATATTTAAAAATTAAATGCTAAATCTAAAGGCTTAGTTGTCTTTTAAATTAAATATTTATAAATTAAATATGCATTGTAAGTGATCAATTGAATTCCTAAAATTCAGGATAAATTAAACCCTATGAGATTTACTGTAAATCATATAATATTTGTCACAACTTTTTAAATGTTTCCACACTGTGATAACTTAGGAACTACAACGCAGATGAGATAGGCAAAACAATGCATTCATCAACCTTTAGCTGCAAAATAAAATGCGAAAAATTGTTATAACTTTTGTTCTCATGATCAGATTTTCACACACTAAGATGATTAGAGGATCAAAATATGATAAACTATTACTATAATATTACATGTTTGTGCAGCGCTATTTTAAAATTACGAAATTAGACACTGGAGTGTTTTTTTCTCTAAATTATCCTTTTTTTTTTTTTTTTTGGATTTTTTCCCCTCAAAATATAGAAGGGTAATGTGGCCGAAATCCGGAAAATATGCTTTGAATAGTTTTATGTAGGAGAGCGATCAAAACCTGTGATCTCTTAATGATTATTTTATTTTTTACGCATTTCACCACATCTCTTGAACTTTTTAAGGTTACCAAAAAAATTTTGGACTCAATTATATAACACAAATTTTACAGTAAAAATAAATTTTTAGAACTAGGTTTATTATTTTTGTTCCTTATTTTAATAATGCTTAAAAAAAAACTTTTAATATTAAGTTATATACATTCTTATATTACTTTTCAAAATTAAGTTTAAATGACAAATCAAGACTTTTAATTGAAAAAAAATACGAAATATGAACAGAGTTTGCCAAATAATTCTAGAGAAATAGAATTTAAAAAATACTTTTACTTAAATTCTTTACTTTTTATACTTAAAATAACTTTTTCTAAGCTAGTCAGCGTGAAAAATTGAATTAACACTAAAAAAAACTAAACTTTTAACTGCTACTTTGCCTAATCTATTGGGACTATATTTTCGAGATTGTGGTTATTCTCATATTTTGAAGGTCGAAAATCTGAATCCGTAAAAAATAAAGATATATTCATTTAATGAAGTAACATTTTTGTGCATGATTTCGTAACCTAAAATATTACCTACGAAAAAAATTTAGTATATTTAAAGTTAATTCCTTGAATCATCAAAATTGTATCTTCGTATGTGAAGATCCGATCATTTTATCAAAAAAACATTTACGGTTTGCGAATTTTTATTTTGTGTGAATATTTTTTCTCAAAAAAAATGTAATGTTTATCTGTTATTCAAAATAAAGGTTTCCATACAAAAATAAAAACTTAAAAAAATATTGTTTAAAATTTTAAAGTTTCTTAATTTATCAAAACTCAAAAAAATGGAACACATTGATTCCGATAAAAGACGACACATTACACAATAAAAAATTCCAGGCCAAATTACAGTAAAAAGTTATGACAATCAGGGTGGGTACCAGTATTTTTTACCGTAAAAACTTAACGGAACAAAAAAATCTGATTTACCATAATTCTGACAACAATATTTACTGTAAAATCAACGAATCACTGTAATTAAATAAATATTATTATTGCGATATAAAACTTTACGGTAAAATGGATTTTACGAATGCTGCACTTCAGGGTGCCAGTGCTTTAAAACGTAATTTTATCCGGAATTTTTTAGTGTAGGAAGAAAGATAATTGATTCCTTTTAGGGTCAAAATAGAACTCGAAATAATTCCACATACCCTTCTCCTTTGGGTGCTGGCCTCCATTCCGATATCAGACATAAATTCTCTGAGGACAAATCTTTCAATTTTTCATCGAGACCTGTCGATCTTGTCCAAGGTTCATCTTCTTTATCTTCCATCTTCATAGCCACCGATCAGTGTTCGAAAATAGGAAGACCCGCCCCAATCACAATGCCGTCCAATTCTTGTTTCTGAATTTCTTGCCCCCGTCCCCTGTATCCATCTTTTTCTTCCCCTTCTTCCCAAACTTGACCTTAATATCCCCCCCTACCCCTCATGGATCACTTGTATTTTGCGTGCAGTTACGTTCACGAGTAATTGATATTGTGGAGGATTGATTTCAATGGCGTTGGTTGATGGATGACTTCAAATATTTTAATAGCGGCTTCTGTATGCCTGGCTAATAAAGGTAACTGACTACCTTACGTAAGAGGATTGATAGGCTTACGTATAATCCTCATAATGAGATTGTCGGTGCATATTGGGTTTTTGGTGTGTAAACAAAACGAAAAGCCAATCGTTTGGTTTTGACACTTTTAATTGGATAGATGTTTTTATAGATCATCATCCATAACTCATATCTTATAATTTATATTTAAAATATCAGATGTTTAAAATGATTCTGTCATTTGTCAACAAGTTGTGTTGGTTTTTCATCATCCATAACTAATAGCTATCACATTATATTTAAAATATCAGATGTTTAAAATGATTCTGTCATTTTTCATCAAGTTGTATTAATTTTCCATCATCCATAACGCTAAGCTCTCGATTTATATTTAAAATATCAGATGTTTAAAATAATTCTGTCATTTGTCAACAAATTGTATTGGTTTTTCATCCTCCATAACGCATAGCACTCACATTATGTTTTAAATATCAGGTGTTTAAAATATTTCTGTCATTTTTCAAAAAGATGTATTGTTTTTCCATCATCCATAACGCATAACTCGTATAGTATGTTTTTAATCCCAAATATTTGAAGAAATTCAGTCATTTTCCAACAAGTTTAGTAAATTTTCTTCTATAAAACATAGCTCTTTCATTGCGAGTAAAGAGTCAGAAAATTAAAGTAAGTTTACCATTTTTTGTGAATTGCAAGGCAGTGGTAATTTTTTTAAAAATATATGAATTACTTTTAGATATTGTAACAAAGCATAGAACATATTTAGTACTGAATACGGTCGGCAAAATTTATAAGTTGGAATCAGTGGCCACATTTATTTCAAAAGACCTGATATACAAAATTCCTCAATGCAAACTAAAATAGGATGATAAATTCAAAGGCGGAAGTTTTTTTTAATATACTGCATGGCGCTAACTGAATTAGATTGATAAATTTAATAGGATGCACAAAGTGGTGAAGTTAAGAAGTAGTAATTTATCTCATTGATATCTCTAGAGTAATTTTATTATAGTAATTAATTTATTTCCTTTTATACGCAAGATCCGACTAACAAAGGATGAGGTACTGACCAGTAATAAATTTATTGACTCAATTTGTATCCATTATTATAATATTAACAAATATCGCCTTTTACGAATTTATACTGCATACTTTCATGTTTACCAATTTAATTAATTTGTTCTTAATTGCATAATTTTAATAATCTATTCAATTCTATTTCAGCACATCAAAATTTTATTATACGAAATTTTTAATAATTGAAATTTAATTATTATCTAGAGACATAAATCAAATCTCATGATTTATGCATTTTGGGTACAATTTTTTTTATCTTTTCAAGATTTCGATTGAAATTTTCTGAGATTTAATGTTAATTTACGTTAATATGCCGAGAATTACCTTCAGATCTCATCCGCTTATTGCAAACAGCATAGAAATTGGTAATTTGTTTATTGTGGACCCGAATCTCTTTTCTCTGGATATTTAAAGAAATTTAACTAAATGTTTTTCATTATGATAACTTAAAAAGCATGTAACTAGGATGTTTTTAATTAAAATGAAAAACCCCACATTTTAAAGGAGTGTTTAAAATGAATCATTTCGCCGGAATGAATAATGCGATTGATTCCAAAGACAGGCATTTGGGAGTGAGGTTGCACAGAAATTCCCGTTGTCAAATGCAACTTTCTTAAAAAATGACGCAAATAAGAAAGAAAAATACCAAAAAAATGACGAAAATTGAAAAAGATATAGGTCTGAAAAACTAGTTATAGGGAGACAACCACTATGTTATATGGAGTATATTTTGAATGTCATTCCCGTTATTAAATGCAACTTTCTTAAAAAATGACGCAAATAAAAAAGATAAACATCCAAAAAATGACTAAAATTTAAAAAACTAATTAACTTTGGCTTTGAGAAGAATGTATTTCACGGGTTTATGAAACAAAGTTCAGTGAAACATGTATATTGACATGCAATAGAAAAGTTTTGTTACATTATTGGATTTATAAGTATTTTTTAGAATGTTAACAAAAAAAAAACTAATTAACTTTGGTTTGGAGAAGGATGTATTTTACGATCTTATAAAACAAAGTACAGTGAAACTTGTATAATGACATGCGTCAATGTTGAAATCAATGTTTTTTTAGATTATAGGATTTATAAGTTTAAAAACAAAGGTCTAAAAAATTATTTATAGGGAAACAACGTCTTCGTTATATGTAGCATATTTTGAATGTCATTTAATGTCATAAAAAATTCGCTGTAAAGAAACTTCGTTGTAGAGTGTTACATAGAGGCTATATATTTCGTTAGTTAATAATTTATAAAGCAAATTATTCCCAATTGCACTAAATCTTTACGAATAATAATTCTGCAATAGGCAGAAGAACATTTGTTTTAAAGATTCCGGATATAGAGAACCAATAATTTGCATGATTTGTTAGTAGTATATGTATTTAGTTATATAAATAGTAGAATTCTTGCTTGCTGTGCAGTCGGTTCACTAACTATATTTCAAACATACAGTTATAGAGTTGATTTTTTTTCCTTGGTGAAGTTTAGGGGGTTGTTACAAATTAATTTCATATAAATATCGTACTTTGAATCTACTCGATTCGAAATCAGCTGCAAAAAACAACTGTTTGCCCAAATCTACCTTTTTCATATTCTTTATTCTTAGATATTATTAGACTTTATTCTTAGATATTAGATTTATTCTTTTTCATATTCTTTATTTTTCATATTCTTTCTTTTGAGCAATAATGACGCTATCTTTTGATAAGAAACATGTTTCAAGGTATCCTGTCACAAAAAATTTATTAATTCGTAATCTTCAACTTAATTAAATATATTTCTACTTTCTTCTCCCTGGACAACGTAAGGATAATAAACTTTTCAAAAAAAATTTTAAAAAAAACTTGTCTATTTATATAAGCACAAAGTGCAAGAAAAGCAAACATCCTGAGTAACTCTAATAATTGGAATTTCATCAATCTTAAAAATTCCAGGGCCGAATAATAAATTAGAGCAGGTAAGTTACGAAATCAAAAACGAAAATGTACTTTCTCTGAATAAGCTACAATTTTTTTTTTGATGGATTTGTATTCTTGATCCTCAAAATAAAGGGTTAGTTGCATTTTGGAAAATACGATTCGATTCATTTAGGCAGGAAAGAAATCGAAAGTTCGGACCACTGTTTAATGTTAATTTCACTTCCTAAACTCATTAAAAACAATTTTCCGTTTAATTAATTTTAAAATCGAAGACTTAATAAATAATGCAAAACTGAACCAGTTCAACCAAACGGTTTTTAATAAAGTTAGGCAAAAGTGGCATATTTTCACTAATCCAATTTTAATTTCAGACGAATTCTTAGCTCTGTATCCAGTTATGTAACTTAAAAGCTTCCGGGATATACTTTTTGAAAGAAGCACAATACTCATTAACATGGTATTGCCAAAATGGTTTCTCTCGCCTAAAAACATTTCCTAAACAATTTGAAAAATGGGGCTTTATCACGACACGGCTTCAAGTCTTTTATGTTTACAGAATTTATTAAATTTCTTCATTCTTGTAATGCCGCTACGTGTAGATCTAAAATTAAATATTATGAAACCATGGTTATTTTTAATTAAATATTTTATTTAAATTCAATTTTATAGCGTTTATTGCTTTTTTATGCATATTTTTCTTATTAGAACTTAGACTAACTCTTTTTTTTTTTTAACCTTATCCTCTGAATTCGAATTAATAAGAGTCCACTAGGTTTCATCAGTGTCATACAGCTTTCTAAAGTAAAATAAAGTAGTAATTGTTTATTTAGGTCACATTAGAGCTGTCCAAAGGGCTACTGGTGCCAGACCGGGAAACATCCCATAGGATGATAATGAGCTAGACATGCGTACGCCCTCTATTCCATCGCATACTGATCCAAGTAGTCACCCATCCGCTCTCTGACAGCAGTCATTAATGCTTAACTTTGGTCATCTGCTGGGAACAGTGACTTAACGGTCAGTCCACTGCGGGAGAGTAAGTAAAAAAAAATATATGCAACACAAAAATATTGTAATAGAGTTTAAAGTTTTTCTTGAAGAAGTTAAACAATTAGTACAAATTACGGTAACCAATCTGTTTAAATTTCCACTTTTTTTCGGTGGCTTTTATTAGACTGAGTAACATTATTATCGTCACTGAACAGCCGACCCAATTTATGAGTTTACGACTGCTAATGTTGAACTCCGGGACCTTGTAATTTTGACCCCAATCCAGAAGACAAGGAAACTCCTGGATCAAATATTGAGAGAAATTTGCCTTCGTGGAGGACTTCTTGATAGAACTAACCAGCATTTGTGTTTACATAGCGAGTAAAACCAAGAAAACCTCCCACGGTTTGCTTCTCAAGGCAAGGGGACTCTAACTCATGATCCTTCACCACTGAGGATATTTATATCAACACTGTGGTCGGTGCGAGTAGGATGCGAAATTGGAATCGACCAGTCATCGCTGGGATTCGAACCCGATTCACCTTATTGGAAGGCGAACGCTCTATCCCCTGAGTCACTACGGCTCAGACCGAGCAATATAACTGCGTTCAAGTCATTAGAATGTTTTATTAGTTTTAAAAATATATAATTTAATTGACGCACTCTTAATACTATGATATCGTCAGTTTTATCAGTTAAAACAGTGAAATCTGTAAAATTGTCGAACCTTGAAGCTGGCCACCTGTCTAAGTTAACCACCATCACCAAGAGCCAAATTTATCCTACATAAAAGGATCCATATTTGTTATTTATTGCGATTTTAAATTCCTCTTAAGTTAACCAACAAAAAAAAGCCGATTTAGGAAATTTTCTAGATACTGGGTAATGTATACGAATTTCACTGACTGAAAAAATAGATGAAATAAATAAAATATTGAAATGGAAAGCATTTTTTTAGCTAGATATTTATTCATGCATATTGATATTTTAAGAAATTAGTTAGAATAAATTACCTGGAAAACATCGCTAACAAAATATGCACATGCAAAAATTTGTCTTCGTTTTTTTTAATTCATCGATTTAATATTATATTTATGTTCATTCTATTTCAGTCTGGTAAATAATCTTATTGCTTGAGATACATGGGGTATTTGATAAATAAAATTTTTAAGTCGAACTAAAAAAATTTTTTGCATTTATCTTCATTTTGATTGCTAAACATAAAGGAAATATATGAAAAACAAGAAAAACGTGATTTAAAAAATAATAGAACAAAAACAATCATTCATCTCCCAATGTAAGTTGATCACTTATCTAAATTGATCCCTTAATCAATACTCAACAAGAGATCAACTTATACTGTCACGCAATCGAAAAAACATAAGTGCTTCAGGATCGATTTCGAGAAAGCGGCTTGATAACTATTTTCTTTCTATTGCTAATTTTTATGCTTCCAACGCTAAAATAAAATTTTAGAAAACTAATAAAAAAAATATTTTTAATTTTTTTTTAATATGTAGTTTATCTTATTGAATTTTCAATTAAAAAAACTCATTTTTTTTCACTTTCGTTGGCTTTTCTATTGGATGTCAATATACATGTCTCACTGTACTTTGCTTCATAAAACCATGAAATACATCCTTCTCAAAACCAAAGTTAATTAGTTTTTTTTGTTAACATTCTAAAAAAACTTATAAATCCAATAATCTAAAAAAACTTTTCTATTGCATGTCAATATACAAGTTTCACTGTACTTTGTTTTATAAACCCGTGAAATGCATCCTTCTCAAAACCAAAGTTAATTAGTTTTTTTTTAACATTCTAAGAAAACTTATGAATCCAATAATCTAAAAAAACTATTCTATTGCAAGTCAATATACATGTTTCACTGTACTTTGTTTCATAAACCCGTGAAATACATCCTTCTCAAAACCAAAGTTAATTAGTTTCGTTTTGTTAACATTCTAAAAAAATTATAAATCCAATAATCTAAAAAAAACTTTTCTATTGCATGTCAATATACAAGCTTCACTGTACTTTGTTTCATAAACCCGTGAAATACATCCTTCTCAAAACCAGAGTTAATTAGTTTTTTTTTTTTTTTTTTGCTAACATTCTAAGAAAACTTATAAATCCAATAATCTAAAAAAACTTTTCTATTGCCTGTCAATATACATGTTTCAATGTACTTTGTTTCATAAAACCGTGAAATACATCCGTCTCAAAACCAAATTTAATTAGATTTTTTTGTTTTGTTAACATTCTAAAAAAACTTATAAATCCAATAATCTAAAACAAACTTTTCTATTGCATGTCAATATACATGTTCCACTGCATTTTGTTTCATAAAACCGTGAAATACATCCTTCTCAAAACCAAAGTTAATTAGTTTTTTTTTTTTTTTTACATTCTGAAAAAACTAATAAAATCCAGTAACTCACTCCCTTTCAACAAAACATGTGTATTATTGGAATTATTATACGGAATATTAAGTAAACAAAAGGCATGTAAAAAGAACGAGGCGTAATTATAAAAATAGGGAAAGCAAAAAAGTCTCATCGTAATTATATCCCAGTCCCTATAATACTTAGGGGCCAAGTAATGATTATCCAATCTAAATGCTCAATTAATCGAGATAAAGATGTTCGGCTTGCCGCGTTGTTTGTCGGGTAAAATGGGACCACCGAGTGGAGTAGAGATGTCAAGCTGCTGCTTCTCAATTACTGTCATTGTGATGCAGGGTCGCGATTTCATGTTCGATTGCCTGAGGCGGTGGCGTTGGAAAAATGATTTAAAACTGTTGTTTCTCATGAATTTTATCTCCGTTAACTGAAAAACTAAAGAAAAATCATCTGTAATGTAGTATATGATGACATTGGAATGAAGAATTTGATGAATGTGTTTTTAATTCTGTCTTCGTTTAAATTAATTCATATATCTGTATTACTTAAAACATTGATTACGTTAAATTAATAAATAGCCATCGCTATTAATGTCTCAATATAAATGATAATTTTTGAATTATTTTTAATAATAGGGTGCTACATATTTCTTAATGCTACAGAAACATGTTTTATTACAATAAAATCATATTTCTAAACAACACATTTTTTTTAATGACATTGAGTAAGATGATTTAAAATTTAGATTATAAGCTTATAACATTTCAGTACCTTAAACTACAAGGAGAAAATTTCGTCAAAAATGTGCTCATTAATCTTTGCATTTTGATTTTATTTTATCCAAAGATAACGTTATCAAGTCAGGTAATAGCTTTTATTGTCACTAACGCCCAACTTTTTATTCATTTAAAGTAGTAAAAGAGCAATTAAGGAAAGAAGAACAATGCATGATTGCTTAAATAAAGTATGTATTTTCTTATATGAGCTACTAAAAAGTAAATTCCATATTTGATACTTTTTGGAAAAAAAAGGAATTTCCTTCAAACGAGAACGTTCTTTTTGCTTATTAGTAAATTATACATTTTATATTCAGCAATTAATTTGCTTAAAATAATTTAAAGTGGTGAAGGTCAAATCTATAATGATAAGCTGTTTTTGATAGTTAAGTCTTTTGTCTGTTGGTTCTTCATTTTTAGATCGTTATTTTGTCTGTTGTGTCCTAAAAGAATTGTTTTAAATCAATCCAAAATGTCAAAATTATGACTCCGCTACAGAAATAAGTAAATGTCATGCAAAATGTTAACAAGTAAAAGTTAATAACATAGAATCAAAAGATCATACGGATCATTGCTTATCCCTTTTCTTAGAATTTATTGACTATTGAACGAAGTTTTGTCCGGATAAAAACGAAAAAGCTATTGACAAAATCCTCAGTTTAAATGCTACTCTAAAATAAATACTTATGGTGTTATTATTTTAAAATAATTTTTGGAGAACAGATTTTGTTAGCATTATAGATACCACTAATAAATTTTCTTATGGAATAGAACCTATTATGCTAATTCAATACTTTTGCTAATAGATATCCTTAAGCCGTGGTGGCTCAGGGGATAGACTGTTCGCCTCCTAATGAGGTGAACCGGGTTCGAAACCGAACGATGACTGGTCGATACGAATTCCGCACCCGACTCACACCGACCACAGTGCTGATGCAAAATATCCTCAGTGGTAGAGAGATCATGGGTTAGAGTCCACTTGACGTCAGGCTAACCGTAAGAGGTTCTGTCTTTCACCTCTCCAAGTAACGCAAATGCGGGTCAGTCCCATCAAAATGTCCTCTACGAAAGAAATTTCTCCCAATACTTTCTCCAGGATTTCCCTTGTCATCTGGATCGGTTTCAAAATTACATATGCAGATATGTAGTTGCGTAAAGAACATTGGTAGTCGTAAATCCAAAATTAAGTCGATGGTTATAAAATAAAACAGTTATCCTTTCGTTTTTGAATTCGTTTCTTAAAAAATGCTTTAAAAGATCAATTGTGACTAAAAAAACACATTGTTTTACAGAGCTAATTAATAGTATTATTATCTATACATAATAATAAACGCGGCTGTGTGTCTGTTTGTCTGTCTGTAATCACAATATATCACCCCAGAAGCCTCGCCCAGGCACGAAACTCGGCACATAATTGTGTTTTGACATAATGAAGAAGTATTTTTTTTCTTTTTCAAAAATTTGGATTAGTTTTTTAGTTATCAGTCATTTTGTAAGAAAATCTATGCTTTTTCGTCTTCAAAGAGCCATATTCAAAAAACTATTAAAAAATGCATATACTTTTCTCCACTCTTATAAATGTATGCTAATGCGAACCTTGCAATTGAAATATTAATTTTCGACAACTTAAACCAATAATATACGAAGGAATTAATAATTTAATTGTAAGGTTCGCATTAATTTACATTTATCAAAGTGGAGAAAAGTTTAACTTTCGTATTAAAAATGTGGCAACATATTCGATACGTAAGTAGAACCATAGAACGCTTCGCTTTGATACATTTGGCGCATAAGCGAAAGCAGAGAGCACGCCGCACTTTACTATACTCAATACTTAATATTTGTCGCTGTTCATAATTGTTATTGTAAGGTTTGCCACCACTAGATGGCGCTGCGAGATATGAACAAAACTTAAGAATTAATTAAAAAAGAATCTCTCTTCTATTAGTGTGGTGTAAAAAGGATTAGTATGTGGGAGGAAGGAGCGAAGCGCTTTTTGATTATGTGATTCGTAATAATTTTTTTATATACTTAATTTTATGTTTGTGATGTGGCATAGTATGTGTTTAAATAAATTTGTTTTATGCCAAGAAAGGTTTAGTGTGAAAATCATTTCACATTATGAAAATTTGAAAAAGAACCTGCAAAGTTTTAGTGGCGTAGTCGTGCAAGGATGGAATTCTAGATGAAATAAGCTAATGAAACCGAAATAAGGTTTTCCAATCAAGAAAATGAAGGATTCCATTAAACACCAGGTAAGAGGAGTCCACACTCACTAGTAAAATTTTAGTTAAATTTAAAATAATAGTAAGAGTGCATTATTATTAGCCTTGATTACTTTTGGAATTGGTATTGATATTAATTGTATGTAAATAATAAGTTACAGTTTAACTTATTGGGTTGATTCATCAGAATCGTATAGTTTTGATTCATCAGAATCGTATTAAATATTCGTTGTAGAAGGAATAATTTTGGTTTTCTGCCATAGAAAACATATTTTCATTTAGGTTTTCTGCCATAGAAAACATATTTTCATTTAGGTTTTCTGCCATAGAAAACATATTTTCATTTAGGTTTTCTGCCATAGAAAACGCATTTTTGTTTTGGTTTGAAGAAAGAACGCTTTGTTCTTAATATATCATTGTTTCCAAAAGTTTTCAAAGGAGTATTTATGTTTCATCGAAAATATAAAGAATTTAATATTTAGTTCATAGTTTCTTTGACATCAGTTCAATTTATGTGGTGGAACTTTTGTTTTCACAAAACAAAAAGAATAGATGCGTTAATCCAAGACGATAAGTAGTTTTTATATTTAGTTTACTAAATATAAATTTGATCAATCCTGATCATAAATAAATATAGATTTTAACCATCCCGGTTAAAACGTTTAATATTATCGTTCGTTCAGAGACCGTCCTGGTCATTTCAAAACCTTTTGATCAACCTGATCACTTTATTGTGTTTTAATGTGTAAAGATTATCCTAATCTTAAGAAAACTTATTTTTTAATCAACGAAAATATATATTTACTGTGTTTATATCTGTATAAAAGCATAAAGTTGCAGTTTATTCTAAAATCTATTGCTTTTTAAAGATTTTAAAAAAGAAAGTTAAGCATACAAAGTGAAACTTATTTTCCGAAAGCGGAAGTAATGGATTAATTCGTTTCTTAGTTGAAGAAATGTTTATACTTTATAAGAGTTATTTATGACTTTGGAATTAGTAATTCTGAAATATTGTATAACTGCTTTTAATGATGGTAGATGTTTAAATGAAATCTTCTCCTTATGGTTTATTGAATATTAAATTATATATCAGTAAAGTTTATATGTTTTCTGATTTGATATTTGGCATTCTGTTTTATGATTAATGAAAAAAAAAAAGAAGTCCAGTAAGTGAAATGCTGTTTTGTTTTGGTGAATTCTTATTCATTCTTTAAAAAAAAAAAAAGGAAAGTGATGACTCTGAAAAAGAATAATAAATATACGATTGAATGTTTATATTTAAAGTGATAGATTTTATTAGTTTGTTTTGAAAAGTAATTTCATGTGGTGATTAAGAGAAATATTTTGTCAAAAGTATTCACTTCATTCTGTTATTGATATAAGATATACATTTATTCTGTTGCTAGAAATATTATCTAGTGATTTATTACTATTACTGTGTTCTTGAGGTCTAATGCTTTTTGATTTTTTTTTATGTTCTCATCAGTGATTTTGATTTGATTTTAAGAAGTAGTTTGCTATTATTTTACCAAGTGCTTTGGTATTATTTTAACTTAAGAAGGTTGCGTTTTAATAAAATTTTGATTTATGTTTCGAGAATTTTGTAGTTCTGTTTTAGGATTGCATTTTAATAAGTTGTTTGTTTTAAGTTGAATTCTAATTTAAAAAGACCTTTTTTTATTGCATTTGAAGAGATTTTTTTTTTGTGTGGTATTACGTGTATACATTACAATAGGATATTACTAATTTTTTTTTATTATAATAGCATATGGCTGAATTTAAATTTAATCAGATATATGTAAAAAAAAAAAAAAGTTTAAAATATTTTATTATTTTTCTTTTACATATCAAACTTTTAGATTTTTTTAACCAAGGTAAAGTAATTAGTTTAAGTTAATTATAATAAGGTGCGAGATGGCGTTTTTAGGAAAAGGCTTAAAAATAGACTTGCAATTCATGGCAATAGAAATGGGGGTTGAAAATGTTACTAATCTAAGAGTGTTTGAGTTGAAAGAGCTCATCTTGAAGAATGAAAATTTCGATGAAGATTTTTGTAAAGAACTGTTGAACACTATTATAGACGATCGTAAAGGAAAAGAAGCACTCGAAGTAAATGAACGCATAAGAAAAGAAGAACTTGAAATTGAAGAACGTAAAAGAAAAGAAGAATTTGAAATGGCGGAACGAAAGAGGCAAGATGAAGTTGAAGAAAAGAAAAGGAAGGATGAAATGGAATTCGAGCTTCGGAAGAAACAAATCGAGATGAAAACAGGAGATGAAAATGAGGTGAAAGAATCTAGACAATTCAAGATTGATTTACATAAGTTAATTCCAAAATTTGATTCAAAAAATGATGATATCAGTTTATTCTTAGTTTCGTTCGAACGTCAAGCAAAAATCTTAAATTTACCGAAGGAATGCTGGGTGACGCATCTTATGAGTATTATACCGTCAGATATCGTATGCCTTATTGCTCGTGAACCAGAAAAAGATGCGGCTGATTATGAATATGTGAAAAAATTATTACTTCAAAGATTTAAAATGAGCCCTGAAAAATTTCGCCAAATGTTTGTCACACATCAAAAGAACCCCGAAGGAACCTGGAAAGATTTCTTTTATGAAATTAGAAATTTTTGCGAGGAATGGCTTAATGGGTTAAATATTCAAACCTTTGATGAACTTAAAGATCTTCTCATAACGGACCAAATGAAAAAGAAGGTGCCCACCGAGATGCGTGAACATTTTATAGATGACTGGTCTAAAATAAAAACTCCAAAGGTGCTTGTGGAAAAACTTGATGAATATGAGGACATTCATCGGAAAACCAAGAAACCAGCTGTGCCATTGAACAGTAAAGAGAAATCTTTTCACAGGACCTTCCCTTCGAATAAATGGAATCAACCACGCCATAAAGAAGAAATGAATATAGGAAATAAAGATAAAGTGACAAGTCACAAGTACAATAATTTTTATTCTAATAACAGCCATGAAACTCAATATAATCGAACACGTTTTGTACCTACATGTTTTTCTTGCGGCAAAGAAGGTCATTATTCGAGAGAATGCAGGGATAGGAACATAAGTAAGCAGAATTCTCAAAGAAACAAACCTCTACCAGTCAAAGCCCAAAGTAATGCAGTGCAGGCTGAGGATAATACGAAAAATATTATGACAGTACAGATGTCTACTCCCAAATCCACCTGTAACTTCTTAGCACAGAATATTGATGAATTGAAGACTGTAAAAGTCAAATGTGGTGATGTTGTCTTCAAAGGAACTGTAGACTCTGGAGCACAAATCTCTGTTGTGCGAGCGGACTTAGTAAAAGACATTGAAAGTGCTGGAGAAGGACAAATCCAATTAGTATCAGCTTTTGGTGATAGTGAAATTGTTCCCTTGAGAATATTCAATATAAAAATGGATGATGGATGGCATGATTCAGTACCAATTACATTTGCTGTTTCCAAAAAGCTGGTGAATGATATGCTAATTTGTCAAACTGCATATGAGGCTCTCCTAGAACATGTACAGTTATACAGTGTTAATGCAAGACAAGTCATTAATGATGAATCCCAAATAATCAAAGTCGCAAATATCGAGGCCAATGAAGATCAAGCACCTGAATCCTGTTCAGAAAGAGAGTTGTTTGCAGAACCGGTCAACTTAGAAAACAAAGTTGATTCTAATCTTGACAGTGAGACGAGAAAGGAATTTATCAAACTTCAGAAAGAGGACGTAACGTTACAAGATGCATGGGAAAAAGCAACTAAGAAGGAAAGATCGTTCGAAGTAGAAGATTGCTTGCTGATGCATAATGATGTTGTTTGTGGGGAGAAGGTAAAACAAGTTGTTCTGCCTAGTTGCAAGAGAAAGGAAGTTTTACAGATGGCTCATGAAATTCCTTTAGCTGGACACTTGGGAGAACAGAAAACTAAGCAACGCATTAAATATTCATTTTTCTGGCCTTCAATAAAAAGTGACGTGAAAACATTTTGTGAAGCATGCAAGCCATGTCAGTTACGAAGAACTACAACATATAGAGATAGAATTCCTATACAGCCAATTGTAAGGCCTAATAATCCATTTGAGGTTTGGAGCGTGGATTGTATTGGACCTTTAGAGCCCCGATCTAAAAGAGGACACTCGTACATCATATGCGCTATTGATTTGTGTTCAAGATGGGCGGAAGCCATACCGGTCAAACATATTACTGCAAAGACTACCTGCGATGTGCTGTTGAAGATTTTCTGTCAGACTGGTTTCCCTAAGACTATATGTACGGACCAAGGTACAAATTTTACAGCACAGTTAACTCAAGCTTTCCATGACATATTGGGAGTCTCTCCTAGATTTTCCACTCCGGGTCATCCTGAGAGTATGGGAGCAGTTGAAAGATGGAACAGAACTTTGAAAAACATGTTGAACAAAAACATCCAAGAACATGGGAATGAATGGGACGCTCACCTTCCTTATTTACTTTTTGCATATAGGGAAATACCTCATGCAATCACTGGAGTGTCACCATATCAATTGGTTTATGGAAGATTACCTGCTGGACCATTAGCCATTTTGAAAGAATTTTGGACTGGTGAAAGAGGAATTCCAACTAATGCTGCTCGTCCTGTTGAAGATTACTTGAAACAATTGCAAAGGAAACTGCAAGATGCCCACTTTATAGCATCTGAAAATAGTTCTAAAAATCAGGAACGTATGATTTCACACTACAATATGAGATCCCGAGAAAAGAGTTTTTCTGTTGGCGATGAAGTGCTGATTCTTATGCCTTCCTCAACTCACAAATTGCTTAATACCTGGATAGGACCAGCCAAAGTAGTAAAGCTCACTAGACCCCACTCCTGTTTAGTAGAAATGGAGGATGGTAGTACAAGAGAATTACATGTAAATAAATTGAGACCTTATATAGCTAGAGTTGAACAAGTTGGAATTATATTTGATCAAGATAGTGATTTTGGGGAATTGTATTATGCTCCAACGGACAAAGAAGCCACATGGAATAAAAATAATGACATTGCATTAAAACGAATGACTAATACCTTGAATGACCAACAGGAATACCAGTTGAAAAGTCTACTACAACGATATAAAGATATATTTTGTAAACGTCCTGGAAAAGCCAAAGTGAGAGGACACTCTGTTAAAGTTACTGCAGATTGTTCACCGAAGCGATTACAACCATATAGAGTGCCGATTGCCCTCCAGAAAGAAGTTGATCGTCAGATTAAAGAGTTATTGGAAATGGACTTGATAGAACCGAGTGATAGTGATTGGGCGCATCCTCTCGTGTGTGTCGCGAAGAAAGATGGAAGCATTAGGTTGTGCATAGACTTCAGACTCTTGAACAGTTATACAATACCTGATGCATATCCAATGAAACATGCGATGGATTTAATATACGAGATAGGCAAAGCTCATTTTATATCAGTCTTAGATCTCACAAAAGGGTACTGGCAAATACCTATGGAAGAAGAGTCAAAACACTATACAGCTTTCGTTACCCATACTGGACATTATCAGTGGAAAGTTATGCCATTCGGAATGAAGAATGCGGGTAGCACATTTCAAAAATCTATGGACCAAATGTTGAGCCCTCATCAGAAGTACTGTCGATCTTACATAGACGATGTGGCAGTGTTTTCAGAAACATGGTCAGATCACATGCAGCACTTAGAAAATGTTTTTAAGACCTTGAGAGAAGTTGGACTAACCGTCAACTTAGAAAAGTGCGATTTTGGGAAAAACGAAGTAAAATTCCTGGGTCATGTGATTGGTTCTGGAAAGCATGCTCCTGATCCACAAAAGATGGAAACTATGTCCAAATTGTTAAGACCTACAACTAAAAAAGAGTTGCGAGGACTGATAGGTTTAGCTAGTTATTATCGTGACTACGTAAAAAACTTTTCTTCTATTGTTTTACCCTTAACGAACTTGACTAAGAAGAAGATAGCTAACAAGATTCCTTGGGACAATGACGCCGAAAACTCTTTTCAGTTATTAAAGAAAAATTTAGTTGAAATGCCAACTCTCTATACCCCTGTGCTGAATCGCCCATTTCAGCTGTATACCGATGCTTCAGCTACTATCGTTGGAGCTTGTCTTGCACAAAATGACGAGAATGGCACAGAACATCCAATTGCTTTCTTCAGCAAAAAATTAACACCGTGCCAAATAAACTGGTCCACGATAGAGCGGGAAGCCTATGCTGTGCTAAGTGCATTGAAAAAGTTTGATTGTTGGATCTTTGGATCTCAGATACAGGTTGTCTCTGACCACAACCCACTAACATTTTTGACTAAAGGATTACCTCATGGTACAAAATTGGCTAGATGGGCTCTAGCCTTACAACGTTATGATATACGCATCATATATCGAAAGGGAGCTCACCATGGTAATGCAGACGCCCTCTCTCGCTTACCTTTTGAAGACTAGTTAATTTTTTTTTGTACATATTTTCATTCCATTTAACTAGTTAATTTTTCTAGTACGTATTTTCATTCCATTTTTAGTACATTTATGCATATGTATAGTAAAACTTTCTAGTATAACAAATGTAATTATTAATAATCGTATATCATGTATTTTATCTGATTTGTTGTATTTGTTTCAATTTTGTGTGTATATGCTAAAGATCTTGGTTAGTCATTTATATTTACTATATCAAATAGTGCACTCTTCAACTAGAAATTAGATATTCATTTCAGGAACCGGACTCCGGTGAGTGTGTGACTAACCTCTTTCTTTCAGCACCTGGTCATTGAAGATGACGCATGTGCTTCCCTTGGTGGGAGGTGTAAGGTTTGCCACCACTAGATGGCGCTGCGAGATATGAACAAAACTTAAGAATTAATTAAAAAAGAATCTCTCTTCTATTAGTGTGGTGTAAAAAGGATTAGTATGTGGGAGGAAGGAGCGAAGCGCTTTTTGATTATGTGATTCGTAATAATTTTTTTATATACTTAATTTTATGTTTGTGATGTGGCATAGTATGTGTTTAAATAAATTTGTTTTATGCCAAGAAAGGTTTAGTGTGAAAATCATTTCACATTATGAAAATTTGAAAAAGAACCTGCAAGTTTAGTGTTATAATAAGTTTTTTTTCTTCTTTCCCCGCTCTATTTTTTTTTCTTACGCGAAGACGATAATTTTTGTAGCGATATAGAAATAGAAATTGATACCATAAAAAATTATATAGAAATAGAAATTGATACCATAAAAAATTAATTCGTTTTCGTGTTCTTTTCATGCATTTAGCATTTTAGTTTTTTTTTCTTAAGCGTTGTAGCTATATAATATATAAAATAGGAATTTAATTGCTTTTGAAGGAACGATCACACTTACCTTGGATCTCCTTGGTTTTTCTATACTTTATTTTAACAGTTTTTATTAAATGTAATTAGTTATTTTCAGAAAGTTTCAGTTTGCAGGTAAGCACTTAGATTTTAATGTTGAAGTTTCACGATTTGCTTTCATAGTAATTGTTGTTCTAAAGTATTCGTTGACTTCTTAAAAACCCGATTACTGACATGGCAGAACCGTCTTCCAAAAAACTTTGTATTTTGTCAAAGAAAAAGATATTAAGAGATTCTCAAAGAAGAAGGGCCCAAGAAACGTCTGTGGAACGTCAAAGAAGGATGGAACATGACCGAATTTCGACAAGTAATTCTAGAGCCCAAGAAGAATCAGAGAAACATCAAAGAAGATTAGAAGAGGTTTTCAGCTATTGGCCAATGATGATTTCGAAAGCAACTTTTGTATGCTTTTACAATTTCTGAGGCCTTTTCTCCACCTGAAAAAAAGTCTCTACCTGATAGTTATATTATAGGTTAGGTTACCATAGGCCTTAGGTTACCATAGCAAAGTTACATTTCCAAACATCCTCAAGAGCTATAACACATCTGCAACAGAACTGGATATGAAGACAAAATTGCAGGACAGGAACACTTTAATTGTCCACTAATCTTCATATTTCCTGCTATGTTTTAAAAAACTTTATTTGTGAAAACCTTTAGCGTGGCGGACAGCTGGCCGCCTTTAGCGGCTAGTTACTTAATAATAATTGTAATTAATAGTATTACTTTCCATTTCAGTACTAATTAATAACTTCATTAAAACCGATTTGTAGTGAACCATTTTAAGCATCAACTTTGGAGGAATCAATATTGTGCAGTCGTTAGTGGTGATTTCTGGCTAATGGACCAGCAAAAAAAAAAAAAAAAAAAAACAGTGTTGATCTTCATATAAGGTTTAATTGTTTAGATTGTTATTGGAATGAGAAATCTTTAGGAATGCAAATTTCTTTTGTATAAGGAATAGGAAACATGATTCCCCGTTATAAATACACTGCTGGACAATTGCTAAGGACGGATCACAAATTGCAATGTAGCATAACATTAAGCGAGACATAAGACCTAGTAGGATAAAGTATAGTTGCCACACTGTTCAGACATTAGAATAAAGAACATTCATTGTTCTGGAAAGTACAAAAGCTATGAAACATCTGAAAGAAAAAAAATTGTTCATTTGATGGTGCGTATGGAATAATGGAACAATGCATTTAAATGTCAGCAGGCAACTTGAAGAAAGGTGTCAGTACGGGATATGTCCACCGTGGAGTGTAATGCAACATTCTACAGGTCGTATCATACTTTGCACAACATTATCCAGCAGCTGTTGAGGCAATTTATCCCATTCCTCAGTCAGTGCACGGATGAGGGTGTTCTTGCTTGTCGGAGGATAGTTTCAACCAGCAAATTGCCTCCCCAAAGCATCTGAAACATTTTCAATGTGGTTTAGATCTAGAGAACGTGATGGCCATACGAGGCGCTGAATACCCTCGCTGTCTAAACAATCCTGAACAGCGAGTGTTCGATAACATGTTGCGTTGTTGCCCATAAAAACAAATTTATCACCGACAGCACCACGGAAAAGACGAACATGAGGAAGTAGAACTTCAGCAAAGTATCGTTGGCCCGTCATAGTCCCATTCACAACCACATGTAGGCGAGTGCGGCCATTGATCATGATGCTGGTCCACACCATGACACCGCATGTCGGATATCGGTCCCTTTCCTGACTATTTTCTGGACGATAACCAGTACCACTCTCGCGCCAGATCAGTTGGCGTCTACAATCCGATGACAAACTGAACCTACTCTCATCTGAGAAGAGTACGCATTCCCAGTCCTGTTCAGTCCAATTGTGATGCTCACGACATCATTGCAAACGTGCAGTACGGTGCTGTCTGGTCAATGAGACGCACACAACAGGTCTGCGGGCATATAGTCCTCCTCCCCTCAAACGTCTGGCAACAGTTTTTTGGGAATTCTGCTTTCCTGTGGTAGCAAAAAAATGATTTGCCACCTGCTGAGCTGTGGTGCGCCTGTTCCTTTTTATTGATAGGACGATGTATCTGTCTTCAGCATGTGTCTTACTTCTAACACGACCTCCCCCTTGCCGCTTACTATACATTCCAATAGTTTTAAAAGATTTCCACAGCCGTTAAACAACACCGTCAGCGATGTCGAACTCCCTGGCAACGTCTCTTATTTTTCGCCCTTCTTCGATCTTTCCAATAATTCGGCCACGCTTAAAATCATCTAAGTAATATCGGGAAGGCATGCCGAAAATTTCAAGTTCATCAACTAAATCTTTCCTGTAAAAATTTGACTTGAAACAACAACTCTCCACAACGCGTCAAAACCTTTAAAGCTCTTATCAGCGCTATCACGTGATGAACAAACGTGGAAAAAAAATTTACATACGCATACCCCTTCTTACTATATCCCGCACTTATTCTAATTTTCCACATTTTGCTTCCCTTCATTTTGTGATTTTTATGGATGATAGTGTTATCCGTCCTTAGCAATTGTCCAGCAGTGTATTAGTAGTACCGATTCTTCCCGTTGTTCTAATTCATCACGTTTTGCAATGAGCACTGGTAATTAGACATCTGATAAGCTTTTTCACATAAAAGTAGAATATAGCTCCATGCGTAAATCAGTCATGATCGCTTCTGAAAGACATTTCTAAGAGTCGGAAATTTTCGTCTGTTTATCTAATCTCGAAATTTGAAAATAAAAATCTGATTGTTCGTATTCAAGAAATTTGGCCGGAAAAAAAAACGTATCTCAAAGTTAATGAAATTTTCTAAAATCTATTTCCCATAAGATCTTCAAGAGGTATTGTAAACACGTTAAAAAGTATAGTAATTCAGCAAGAAACATGGCATTAACAATTTTCTTGATTATCTTTAAATAATATTGCAAAAGGGAAGAAAAAAAACATAGCAACTTTTCGATTAAGATATCGACTATAATCACATATTATTTTTGTAGGGTGTGACACTAACTGTGTAGAAAATAATATCTGAAAAACACTTTTTTGTACTAAAACTCATCTATTACTCACGTCACAGTAAACGGATCACACTTTACTTTTAATAAAATGCACGCCCAGTCGTAAATTATAGGGCGAAATTTTGACATGCCATCCATATTTTGCTTTGTCATCAATAGTATGAATCTTTTTAATGAAATGCAAATGCCAATCTGTGTATTATTGATATGTTTTTTTATGAATCTCAATTCAGGCAGAATTCTGCCACCGGAAGCGTCTTAAGACAAAATAAAAAATCTGATGTACTTGTTAGTTCTAATTATGATATAATGTATTAGATTCTTATGAATATAAATATGAGCCTCATTCATTAAAAGTGTATCTTGAAAATGTTGAGATAAAAAAAAATTCTAATAAGAAATAATTTTATTGTAATAATAAACATTGACTGATGATAATTCCATAAAAACATATACAGGGTGTTCTATAATTGTCGCGCGTAATATTTGTATTTTAATAATGTTGTGGAAATTTAAGTAAAAATATGGTTCTACTTGGTTTAGAAAAATGTAATAATGGTAGTAAATTCATGTTTCGTGGAATTTTTTTTTTTTTTAAATAGCAAATTCACGTTTAAAAGTATGGTAGGACAATGTATTTATACAGGTACATTAGTTACAAAATTTAACTAATTAAGAGATTTTTTTGCTCAATTATTTTTCTTTAACGGTACAGTCCGCTTTCCTAATCAACGTTTTATAGCAATATAATGTTTAGAAGTATGGTAGGAATATTAATGTTTAGAAGTATGAATTTATACCGGTACATTTGTTACAAAAAGTACCTAATTTTAAATGCTTTTTTTTTTTAAACTATTTTCTCAATTATTTTCTTGCTTTACGCTACACAGTCTGTTTTTCTGCAAAAAATCTATAAGACTTAGAAACTTGTAAATTCGAAAATATGTAGAAAAATGTACAAAGAATTCGAGGGAATACGATTCGATTAATAGTTCAAGAATTATTAACAGTTAAACCTGAAGTAAAAAAAGAATAAAAAACTGCTTTGGTGGATCTACTGTCTTTTGAAGTGCAATTACAAAGTTGATAGGACTATTTTGAATTATTACTTTAACGCGAATTTTTTTCGAAATTTCCATTTGCTCGAAAGTTAATGCAATTTTAATTGTTTTTTTGCATTTTCTTTTTTTAAATAATAATTATTTACCCATTGCTGAAGAAAATTTATCTCGCTATCAATTTTGATTTTACATGATAGTGCTTGACTTAATATCAAAAGTAATAAACAAAAGAATAAGTAAAAAATAAGAGAAAGGTTAGATGCTGTCAGATATAAATCTTAACATCTATATCGATTTATATCTTTAGATTTATATCGTCGTAGGTAAGAAGAAAGCCGATTCTTTAGCAAAGATGGGTTCACAGAAAGAACTGCTAACTTTGCCACTCTCTACAAATTCTTAACATTTACAATAAAATTAATACAGCACGCAGAAAAGAGCAAGAATTATTATCCAAAGGAAAACGCCGGGTGTTTCAAGAGAATTGGAAAGAGTTATATTTCACATTCCGTATGGAATCCGTTGCTAATTTTAGACTTAAAACCGGTCATGATAGTTTAGCAGAACATCTAAACGATATTGTCATCCTTCCAACTAGTGAATGTCAAATCTGCTGAGCAGGTAAAATGAATGCTGAACACTTATTATCATGTCCAGGACTCGAGTAAGAATCTCGAAGTAATGGCGATATTCTCAAGTTATAATGGGATGCTAGAAGCATAGTGTAGAGTAATATAGTAGTATAGTAATGTATATTAATATAGTAGTATAATAATGTATAGTAATATAGTAGTATAATAATGTATAGTAATATAGTAGTATAATTATCTATAGCTCTGTAGGATTTTCATGTCTCCATTTGTCTGACACCTTTTACTGTAGTTCACTTTAATTTTGTTATTCTCAATTATCACTGCTCCCGTTTATTGTTTACGTATTTTAATTGTTCTGTATTCTTATTGTCCATGCATTCATATTACCCATATTCTCGCTCTTGTGTATGTTGCAGATAATGTATGGATTGATTTCCAATAAAGCCATATGTTTAAGAAAAAAAAAAACATTTGAAATCTTTAAAAATAAAAAAAATTTAAAGGGAAATAAAAATAGTTTCCAATGCGAACTGTTTTATGATATAAGTTTATCGTTATTATTAAGAATAAAATTGCTTATCATTTATTACAACTTATTGGATCATATATTCTTTATTTCTAAGCGGAATTTTATTCCAAGTACATTTGATTATTTTTCAAATATCCTTCCATTTCGCAACGATTAACAAAATGTGCTTAAGTAAAATAATAATAATTAGATATTTTGTAACCAAAATGATTTTTATAGACTTTCAGGGAAATTTTTTTATGTCTATTAAAGCTGATTCTAAGAAAAAAAATTAGTTTGCGCACGGACAGAAACTGTTTTTCCGCAGTACTGTCCACAGTAACCGAATAACTTTTGTGGAAATGGAGATATCGATTTTCCATGTTATTGACTTGCCTAAATTTAGTAATCTTCAAAATGTCACAGATGACAATTCAATCGCAACTGTTGCAAAAAATGGACATACACCGTTCTTCTCTTTATCTTCAATGATGAATGAGAAGCAACCATGGGGGCTGGAGAGCGGAGCGAATTGGAGTATTTGCCTCCTTGAACTTGAAAAAAATATATTTTATTTTTATTTTTTTGGTTTCACGAAGTTGTAGCCAAAGTAAAAAGGGAATTATATCATTCGTCAACATATAAGATGAAACAAAAATAAATTTTAATATTATTAAACTTAAATACAATTGAATTTTTTTTTTTTTTTTTTTTAAAAAATTAGGTAGACAGTTCCTTTTCAAAACATATCGCATTAGTTTTCAATAGAGCACTGTGGGCCAGAAGACCATCATCTTTGGCCAAAAATCAAAATTAAATCTTCAACTAAAATAAGTGTAGGCAGTTTTAATATCACCAAATTAAGTATTCATAATCCTTCCAAACATTATAATTTACTTTTTGGGCCGACAAGAGTACAATGTAGTGAAAAATATGTTAAAAATATTTTTTTTAAATGCAACTTTTAAATTTATATTTCAGAAATATATATAGGAATTTCACCTTACTGTTGCATTTTTATCAGAGTAATTAGTCTGAAATTATAGTACAATTTTTCAATTTGTTGGATTAGTTAATACTCTTGACAGTCTATTCTTATCATTTGACATTTTACAATGTTTGAATCACTTTCGAAACTTATCTCCAAAAAGTCCCACGAGGTAATTAGCTAAACTTTTTTTGTCTTCTTTGATGTTTCTTCTTTCGAAAACAACCTGCCGTTTTTTTTTTTGTTGGTATTTTTAGTGTATTTCAAAATTTCAAATTTGAATTCAATTTACATGCGCATAAAAAAAAAACAAATTTTGAAACAAATTTTATCGAAATACTAATTTTGGTCACGAAACCTTGAATGCTGGCCCACTGTGCAGAGCTATATTTTTATCGATTGGCATAACAGCAATCAATATTTTATCTAGCCACAAAAAGAAGCTCTTAGGAATCGATTTTAATTACATTTAGAAACGCAACAAAATACACAATATACAAAGGTATTATACTTTAAAAGCCAACATCAAGGACATGACTAATTCGTTTCTGCGAACAAAAATTTGATTGAGAAACGAGACCCTATTTAAACAATTTTCAAACAAAGAGGGTAAAAAAGGCGTCACATGTTTCTTCTACTGGTTTTCCTGACACCTGTCAGATTATATGGGAGCTTCAATGGAAAATTTTTTGAAAGGGAAACATCAAATTCAAGAGAAATTGAAAAAGAAAACTTGGGATCACACAACTCGTCTCCCGGTGTGGTCCCATAAATGCTTTTAAAGGCCCCTAATAAGACTGAAAAAACGAGAGTAGTTCTTGTTAGACTTGCGCCTAATTTTGACGTTTCCGTGACGTCAAACTGAAATGGATAATAATAGTTCCCATAGAGCTAAAAGCGTTTTGTGTTATGGAGACTGCATACAAATATGTTTTATTGATATGAATTTGTTTCAATATCGAATGAATATTATACTTACTCAACGTTCAGAAGATAAATGTAACGAAAATTTAAAATGAAAAAATCTAGTTGTGATGTATGATGCCAAATTGCCTGCTATAAATTAGTATTTTGAAATGAATGCATACGAAATACAATATAATAATATTTGTTGTTGTTGTTGTTAATTTACGTCGCACTAGAGCTGCACAATGGGCTATTGGCGACGGTCTGGGAAACATCCCGGAGGATGATCCGAAGACATGCCATCACAATTTTGATCCTCTGCGGAAGGGATGGCACCCCCGCTTCGGTAGCCCGACGACCTGCGCGCGAAGTCGGGCACTTTACGGTAGCACAGTTTAACGAGGACCAATACCGCACACCCTCGGTCCCTACGCAGACTGATCCAAGTGGGTCACCCACCCGCACACTGACCGCAGCCAGTGATGCTTGACTTCGGTGATCTGATGAGAACCGTGTCTTGACGATCAGTCCACTGCGGGACATATATAATATTTCTTTAGCATTATTGTATACACTTGTAACACAACAGTGAAATTCTTATTTTTAGTTTTTGTTTGGCAGGTTATATACCGTGACTGTTTAAAATTTAAGGAATATAAGCTGCGACTATTTTCAAGAATGAGGAAAAGTATAAAAATACGAAAACATAAGAGTTTGTAAGTTAAATGAGAGCGCAAAAAAAAAAAATAATAAACAAAGAACGAACTATTCTGAATAATTTTTGATCTATTGCTCGGATCTTCATGTTCTAGGATTCAATCGTAATGGTTCAAGGGGGTGACCTCAAATATGCTAATAATTTTGTGCAGACGATATTTTAAGTTACGAAATCACACGCAAAAACATACTTTCTCTCAATAAACACGTCTTTTTTTCTTTTTTTTGACGAATTCAGATTTCTGACTCCAAAATATGGGGGGTAGACGTAATGTAGGAAATATGGTCTCCATAGTTTCGTCAGGAGAATAGTTCAAAGTTTAGACCCCTTAATGTTAATTTTTGCGTATTTCGCCATATGTCAGGAACTCTTTAAGCGAATTGAAAATTTTTTGCACGCAATTATAAAATTTAATTTTTCCAAAGATAATTCCATGCAAAAAATAAACTTTAGTAAATATTTATTATTCTTTATTATTTTATTTAATAATAGTTGAAAACATTTTGAATTGTTAAGCGTTTGATTTTTCACATCATTTTAAAGTATGTAATTTTACATACCAAAATGCAAAATTTGAACGAAATTTGTTGAATAGTTTCTGAGAAATCGAATTTTAAATATACGACTTTTTTAAAATAATTTTAGAAATCAACCGACTTTAGAAATAAAGTAAATGAAGATAATTCTGAATATATCAGCCGTCAAAACATTATTAAATAAATAATCCCAAGAAAATGAAGCAGTAAGATATTACTTAATTAAAACTTAATTTATTACTCAATTAAAGTAAAAAGAAGTTCTTAGCCGAGTGTACTTGCCATTTCACCTTAGTAGCGAGTGAGAATCCCGCCATAACCATGGATGTATCGCCATGATACCCTTCTTTATACTCTTTGTAAATTAAATAGATGCTTCCAAGTTACGTGATTTCCCCACTCTCCACAATTCCCCCTCTCTGTTACTATGGTTTCGGCAAATCTTCAATTTTCTCTACGGCAGTGCGTTACAATAAGAAGCTGGAATATGCTGGCGTAAAGGAAAAAGCAAGATTTGCCAAAACCATAGTGACGGAGAGGAGGGAAACAGTGTGGGGAGATGACGTAACCTTGAGGCGCATATTCAATTTGCGCAATCTGCTCATCACATTAATAAGGCTTATAAGGATGAATACACAAACTTGCATGTGTATGTTCAACAATAAAAAAAATTAAGATAATAATATGTTTCTAAGTGCTGGAGATGTTTGGAAGAAAAAAAACTTTATTATAATTTTTGTATCACCTTAAGTATTTGGAAGGGGTAAAGCTACAGAGTTCGCGTTATCGTTTAATAAATCAGACGCATTTTAATTTTTTTTTTTCAAATAAAGGACCGGATTTGTAGAAGTTACACGAAACAGCACATAAGCATAGCTGCCAAATTTCATGCTTTTTACTAAACTACTTTCCTGATTGTAACAAAATTTATGCTTTCATAATTGATCTTGGAGTCAATAAATTTGTATTGAAACGAGTTTAACTACCATAACGTTTATAGTAATCTAAATTTGTAGATAAAAGTTCGCTAATTTTTGTATAATACTTCAAAATGATAGCGAAATAAAAAATAATCCACTATTTAGGATTTGTGTGGTCTTTAATAACTTAAAAAGTGGTACGGCAAGTAATAAAATAACATGCCATATTCAGCACTGTGCTTAATATTTCAAAATCAATATGTCTAATTGTGAACTCAGAGAATTTTAATTTTAAAGTAAAAGCTAATAAAAAAAATCTGTAACTTTCTTATCACAAAATTTAATGATTTTTAAGGCAACACATTTTAAAGATTGTTCGAATCCTAGATACTCTATCAAATCTTACTTTTTTTTAACTTTATTACACACGCAAATTTAAAAAGTTTATGATGTCAGTGGTATTGTCAAAAATGTAATTTTTTCAGTACAAATTCATTTATTTTATTTTGATTTTCTCCAATTTAAACTCATAATTCTAATGTTTCACCGCGTCAACATTCTATGTACACAACTTATTACAGTACGTCAACATATGTATCCCAGATAATCCATTTTAATCAAATACATTTTATCAGGTAATTTTTCAACTAATAGAGCCCACGACCACCTTGTAGATTCCATTCGATCTATATAGCAGTCTTCAATTTAGCCTTTTATAAAACAAAAAGATTATTTCCTTACATATCACGAAGCTCTCAAGTTAATATCAACATAGTAACAATTCGAAATTATCCAATCTATTCAACTTCTTACAAGCTCCAAGATTAATCGCCAAAAAACCCATTTGGCAACGAATCGAAGCACATATAACTAATTTCTTTTACCAACTACTCATCTCGAAAAGCGAACGTGGTACTTGGATTTCTTAATTGGTGGATGAATAAAAAAATCGTGATGTTCCCACAGAGAGCACCCCCTGAAGGGATTGAAACAAAAGTCGTGAGACCAATTAAAACCAATTTTCTTATATCGCGTGCCTAGAATTCAAAATTCTAAAAAGAATTCTTCAAAGGTGCCAATTAAGTTATCGAATGGAAAAGGGGCGTGCCTTGGGCTGACCGCATGCAGTGGCTCAATCCATCTGACAAGTGGATGTAGGAATGAATTTTCGAATGGGTGGGCTCTAAATACCCCTCGAGGGTACCCTGAATTAGTTTTCAGACTACATTTGTCAAACGATAAGTTATGGTCATTTGAATTTTGATTGCCACAGATTCTGTGATTGGTTGGGTAATTGTTTTTGATGGAGTTGTAATTTTTCCCTTCTCTGTTTGAGTATTTATTCCTTTAAGAAAGACAGAAAGTTAATTGTGCGTTTTATTGGTTAATTTATAAGTTTTTTAGCAATGGTGGGGTTAAAACTGACAATAATATAGCACCACTCTAAATGTGCCACTTAATTTTGGCAATAATTTAAACCACTAAAAGTGTAGTAGTTTTTACAGAATGACCAGAAAAATGCGCCCCAATAAGGAACTGTAATATTTCGAAGATCACTGTACATAAATAGTTGAAACTTTGGGAATAAGCAATATTAACAGCCAATTGTAATTAATCGATGCTAACGGCGCATTTTTTACCTCGTTTTTAAAGTTTGCTTTACGTGTATTTAATTACGTGTATTTAAAGTTTGCTTTAATAATTCAATAAATTAGAATTGAAAAAAAATTGCCCAATACTAATATAAACAGATTTATAAAAAGTCAGATTGACAAAATGTCTTGCTCATAAGCTATAAAATAACATAAGTTTCATTAGAACTTATCGTCGCTTTGAAACTAAACCGTAGTAACTCAAAAAAATCGAAAACTGAGATATTTGGGTCATTTTGTGTAAAAACAATCATCCTTTTAGAGAAACAACGTGTTATCTTCATAGTTCCATAAAATTAATTTAGAGAGAAGTTAAATCGTTATCGCATTGTCGCGGTTAGCATTAGCGCGGAAAGTTTGAAATCGCTCTCCTGAAAAACTTGCTTTTTTGAGCTACCACGGTTTAGTTTCAAAGCGACGTTATAAGTTAACTACCATTAGAGATAATGTTTTGATTAAACCTCAAATGTAGGTAGGTATGATTATTTGCTTAAAAACTTATTCTTGCTCTTTTTATTTTCCGTCATTGTTGGAATTCGTCATGTATATGTCAGAAATAATAAAAAAAAACAAGAAATGTTTAAAGCATAAACTATATTTTATGACTTCTTCTCTAAATGTCCTTATCTTACTCCCCTATATCCCACTGCTGAAACCTTCCATTAATTCTAACACTTTGCTCCCTAAAATATTTATACCACAGATGCTAAATCCATTCAGTACTACAGCCGCAATTTACGGTTCTTCAAAAAAAGAGCCTGAAATCCGGTCAGTACCCTCAAAAATAACAAAGGACCAGACACCTAATCCAGCTTACAGACTCATCAAATCTCAAACCAACTCTTTCTTGGCGAACAAAGCTTGACAGGGACCTGGTAGCACGCGGCCGTTAAATTCTTTTTCCTCAGACATAATCTTGTTTTCGATATATTGTGTTTACTTTATTTAGGGAAGACATTAACCAGCGAAGCGAAAGAGGCCGATAAAGTGCCGGGGAGTTGTTTTGATCCAGGTGGCGGTCTCTGATGTTTTTTTCGGTTCGATTATTTAGCGGAATGACACCACGCTTCTGGGCGAGTTGCGGGTCTTAACCTCTGTTGAGCACGTGGCTTCCTATCTTTTGTGTGACATATTTTTTACCTTGGAGAACTGTAGTAAGATTGTACCCCTCGTTAATCCTGTCATACTTTTATCTTGGAAACAAGCAGGAGTTGTCAATTTTTTTTTCCTTCGTTAATTTGTAAAGCTTGAATGTCGAGTAAAATTTGCTTTTAGTGTAATTGAAGAGAAATGTTAGTGATGATAAAGATTGGAATTAAATGGAAATCATTAATAAGAGTTTAGAAAACAGTATTTTAAATTCTACGTAATCCTAAAATTAATTTTAAAGCTTGGATAACTGTAGCAAGTAAAAACTGCTTGCTACAGTTAAGAAAAGTTAAGAGTACTAGTTAAGAAAATGTTAACGATGAGGAAGATAGATATTAAATAGAAATCAATAATAAGAGTTTAGAAAATAGGAAATTAAATTTTACGTGATCAAATAAATATAATTGTAAAGCTTGGAGAAAAGCATCGGTAAAAATTGCTTTGAGTAAAAATAAGGAGAAATATTAGTGATTGATATTAATTGGAAATCATTTGTAAGAGTTTAGAAAATAGTAATTTAAATTTTACGTGTGCATAAATATAATTGTAAAGCTTGGAGAAAGGCATCGGTAAAAATTGTTTTGAGTAAAAATAAGGTTAAATGTTAGTGATTGATATTAAATTGAAATCATTAGTAAGAGTTTTGAAAATAGTAATTAAAATTTTACGAAATTGCGAAAATAATGGTAATGTAATAATAGTAATAAATAATGGTAAATATTGTAAAATGATGATTGTAAAGTATTAGATTTAATAGTAACTAAAACATTCATATTCAGAAACATTCATATTGAATAAACATTGAATAAATAAACATTTAGTTTGGGGCAAATACGCTACTATTTTAGTAGTGGTATCGTGCTTGCATCGTTTAAATTAAGACTAATTAAAGAGTTCAAGTACTTATAAAAGTTCAAGTAAATTATAAAATAATTTGTTAATTCTGGTTCTGGGAAATATTTTATATAACGTGTTAATGTTAGAGATGATGAAGATTAATAAACGGAGGTAATTGATTAAAAGATTCTTATTAAATTTTAAAATATCAATCATTAAAAAAATTAAAGCAAAGTGTATGCACAAAATTACTTAATGTACTATTAGAAAAGTGTATAATTTACATTCATAGAAACTCAATATTTGTAGTATTAGTCAAATTACCACTTAATTTTTAGAACTTTAAATATGAAATTTAAGATAACTAGGTGGTTAACAAGGTTAGGTAAGTTACTCACTGCTATCTTTTACTCGTTTATCTCAATTCTGCTTAGTTAAATAAATATAACTTAATTTAATATCTTCTATACTAGAGTATTCAAAGAGTACTTTCAGTTGAAATTTATTCCGATAATAGTGATTCAGTCAAATGTCTTGAAGCAAATTCATAAATAAAATGAAATAAAACTTTGCAATAATAGGGATGTTGCTTAAGAGTTTAGGAGTCGGAAAATTTTGCTCGACTCTGACTTCAGTTGGTTATAAGTTTAGTCCAGTAGATTAAGAGAGCAAGAAAAAGATTTTTTTTATATATATTGAGGCAAATATTTATTATTATACAAAAATGTTACTCAAATAAATATATTGACAATTATATAAACTATTACAAACATAATTAACCACAGTTTTACGTTTTTGAACTCAGGTTTACGATTGAAAACCATTGAAAACGAACACAGAAAATAATTCTAACTATTGAAAAACAGAGATTAAATAATTTATTTATAAATTATCTTTTAATTTACAAATTCCAAAACCAAATTTATTTAGCTTAATTACTGGGTTAATTAAAAAAATATGCGAATGCATTTTATGTATCATTTGTCATAATTTTACTAGTTCATGAATATCTACTAAAAAAATTTTTTGTCGTATAACATTTATATATGTGCGAGTGTACGTCAGGGAGGAACAAAAAACACAATAGTTTTTGATAATTGATAAGCACAAATTTGTACATGGATTAGAATATCACACGAGAATTTTTTCAGATTTTTGTATGCATCATCTTATTCAAATTTTATGCACATTTTTAAAATTTTCAAAACTTGTCAGACAAAAACAATCAACCTCTCAAATTTTCTGTTTTACATGTAATTTTGCTAGTGAGATTTTCAAAATTTTTCTATCAACTTTTCCTTTCCTACAATGTTCCTAAAAGTTTGCAATTTTTACTATAATTTTCCTTATTGTAGCGATACGTTGCAGATTTATTTTCACAATATGCATTTTAGCGTCAGAAGCAAGGCATTTTGGAAAGTTCTGTAGGCATGGATTTTTAAGCCAGCAATGGATTTTTTTCCTCCTCAAATGATGGATAGAGCAAGTGTAAAGTAACTTTAGTAACTAAAGTAACTAAACTAAAAGCAACTAAAACTTTAATTCTTCTCTCCGCCCAAGTGTGCGTGCGTGTATAAGTACTATGTAGTTTTTTTTTAGTTGTTTTGCACAATGACAGTATTTTGAACAAATATATTTTTTAAAATTTATTTCTTCAATTGTTATACAATACAAATTTGTTGCAACATTTAAATATTTTTGTACTGATTGTTGATATGGATGATTTTATGATTTTGTTAGAACATTTTTCAGAGATTTTAAAGTGCAATACTACCAATTAACATCATTTATCTACCAACATACCCTCCTTAAATCAACGCTAAACTAGTTTCAAAAATCTAGGGTTCACGCATTCTTAAGCTTTGCCCCATTTTTTTAGTGACAACACCAGTGATTGCTTAAAACTAACTATTAGCTAATGAATCGTGCGTATAATTTTACTGGTGTCTATCAACAAAACTGCATCGGAAGTTATTTCTGACTCCACCTGCTTGAAATGAAGCTAATATGGGGCAAAACTTTAGATCTAAATGTAGCAACTAATTTAGGACAAAATTTTAGATCTAAATGTAGCAACTAATTTGAGGCAAAATTTTCAATCTAAATGTAGCTACTAATTTGGGACAGAGGGAGTATTGAACCAAGTGCCTTTTACTTTACTCGTACATAAAAAAATAGAACTATGCATAATTTTAAATTAAGAGATACTTAATAATAATATTCGTTTTTTCTTCGCATTTGTAACAAATTGTAGAGTTTAAATTTAAGCTGAAAGCAGGAAAGTATGAAGTTGAAGTCAAAAATTTCAATTACAGAATCCACAGCTCAAAAAAAAAAAAAAAAAAAAAAAAATTCAAGCCAATTTATTATCAACCCATCTTTTTTTTCATCAAAAATTAACAATTCTAAATATAATTGAGGAGAAAACTGTCTCGATAATTACCTCATTAATGTTTAAAAAGAGAAGATTTCCATTCCTTTATGTCAATATATAGTAATTAATGGAAATTTTGTCTTTCTTCTAAATAAGACAGATGAATTTAATTACAGTGTCTAATGAATCGCTTAATAACATATCAGTCACAATTGATCGAGTAAAAATATATTTTTATAAATATCGGTGTTCTTCTTTTTCCACTAAATTCATTTTTTTTTTAAATGAAATACCTATTTATAATCTACACATGTATATAATTTATTAACACATTTTTGAGAAAAATATCATTTACTATAAAAAAGTGCTTCAGTATTAGAGTAAAGCAAAATCTCAAAGGTAAAGGAGAATCAAATCACTATTACGGTGTGTAAAAATTGGATACTCGTCGTAAAAAATAAAAACTTACCATTGACAATCGAAACTTTAAAAAAGTACAATAACAATTATGTGGTGGTGTGTTTCTTTTATATTGCAGATGTAACTGCGAAGTATTTTATTATGCGCAAGAATTTGTGTGGCTTTAAGATGGCGAGTGTTGATATACGTAAACAATTGCGTAAAATATTGGCATGGCCAATACTCTTTGATATACGATGCAGAGTCCTGATTGTAACAGAATCCGAAACAATGGATCCAAAAGCTCTTCTTTCTAGCTTTTAAAATCAGGGCTGAAATTCTAACGGAAAAGAAGAAAAACTGGTACCGAAACCATTTCATTTATATTAAATAAATAATCCCAAGAAACTGAGCTGTAAGATATTACCTGATTAAAAACTATATTCGTTTCAAAAATACATAAAATAGTCAACATATTTAGCGCTTCAAAAATAGGAGCCCATTTTCAAGACTTGCCAGACGTGAATGCGAAGAAACAAAAGTGATATGGAATATAAAACGTAATGTTGCCAAAGGAAAAATAAAGGTGAGAAACAAAACTAGAAAAACAACAGTAGCCAAGAGAGAAAAAAGATGAAAAAACAGAACAAGAAAAATCACAGTGGCTGAGAGGGGCAAAATGCATTTCCACGCGTTATGGAGAGGTAGCGCGGAACTAATGTCGTTAACAAGGGAATCAGCAGTCATATGAATAAAACAAGATTCCAGGACATCAAGATGAACTGATATGACTAAGGTTAAAGTAATAATGGCATTGTCGAAATTAAGTTTATGCCCGAGTTTTTTGAACAATGTGCAACAATTGATAATTGCTGGTATTCGCGATGACGAAAATTCTATCGTGTTCTTTAAATCTAAATTTTAAAGCGCGTCTATATTTTGTCCGATGTAGCCAGCTTGACAAGGAAGGTTGCATTGACAAGGAATGTGGAAAATGCCCCAGCGATTATCAAAGATGTGCGAATTGGGAAACAAAATTACCAGTTTTGCTTCAAAATCCCCTCTCAATGGGATAGGGGCCGCTTCGCGGCCCAGGAGCCCAGTTTATTTAAATAAAGAAGAAGAAAATCCCCTCTCAGTGCAACTTTAATGATTAAAGTAAGTTTTAAAAAATATTTCAATTATTTCTAAAACTTTTGAATTTTGATTTTTACAACAGTTAAAATAATTCTATACGGAATAACCAAAAGAAATAGACAAAATTTGTGTACCTTACGTTCGGATTTTTACGATCTATTATTCTCATACAATTTCAATGGTTCGCAAAGTAGGCATTAAATATGTTATATAGAGGAATGTGGTCGATGTCAAAAATGCTCTGTTTTACGATTAATTCCACGCTACTTGTATCTTTCTTCCTATATTTAAAACTATTTACCTGCATCTAAAAATATTCGCTTAAAATCATAAATCTGAATGAACTAGTGTGCTCAAAAGATTTTGAATCTTTTTGAATTGGATATAAATTTTAGCCAACAGTTAATCATTATAATTCAAATGAAAAAAAACTCAGCGTTTGAAAGAAATTCACAGAAAAAAAATGTAATTTATTTTCATAAATCAGATACTATTAGACATTTTATGGAATAGTTACTTTAATTCATTTTTACTATAAAAAGAAATTGGGCTTTAAATCAGAAATTTTATGACTATTATTAATTTATTAAACGACCACTCAGAAATTAGAAACTCTTAAAATATTTCGTTGACTATGTGTTATGCAATCTATTGAATTATGTGTCAGACTTAATTAATATAGTCGATTTTTATAGTATTTTTACCAATTTATCATTATGATAATTGCATAAATTGGATTCGATGCATAAGAAATGAAATTTTAAAAAAATTCAGATTGTTATAGTGCCAAATATAGTGATGATATGTTAATTTTAACCGAATTGTTGGAAGTTAGAGGTGAGATGATAAATAGAGATCAAATTTATAGCTCTGGGTTCGAGACAAAGCAAGTTGAGACTTGTGAATTTAAGGAAGGACATAAAAACGAGCACAATTTGAAATAAAAGGAATCTTATTACGTTTAGTGTAGTCCAAAAAGAGAGCACGAACTTTTTATTTCATTCTTAGTTGCAACAGGATGAGAGGTCAGACTCTAAAATTGTGTAAGGACCAAAGGTTAACATATTCTAAGCATGATTATAGCAATCGAATTTGTTGAGGATTATAGTCTGCCCACCTTTATCTGCTTTGGCAAGGGAGATTTCAGAATGAGAATTAAATATTTTGTTTTTGAGAGTAGGTGAGATAAGATTTGTTCAAGTGTTTATTTGAAAAAACAATGTTAGAAATTAAATGTTGGCGAGTATCGACTTGATCAGAAGAAACTTTACTCTGCGTGAATGTTGATGCGGCATTATTCTTGAGAACTGATAATTTGGAAATAGCAGAGAAATTTAAACCTGAATTGAGGATCTATTCTTGCTAAAATTGATAGAAGATAAATTAACAAAAAAATTAATTACCGTTTGATTTATAGCTGATGTTGGTAAGGAGAAAAAAATGTTATTACTATTTTTTTACTATAAACTATTCACCACTATTTAATTTTTCTGAAGTGAAGAATATACATCTTATCACTCTTAAAAATATCTTCGTAGTAAGTGTTTCGTAAAATATGTAATAAGACCATTTAATCGACGTTTGACGACTATATACGTCATTTCTTGAATTTAATTCCGCACCTTGTGTGTGATTTCTAAAACTTAATTCCACTCACTAGTTGTTTAATTTTCATTCTTGCTGTTCTCCCAGTCAGTCTGGGAGAACTTTTAAAAGCCAAATATCATTGTAGATTAAAATCAATAACAGAATAAAATAAAGCCACTTTTGAACTAGCACCAAAAAAGGATGTTACTCTTAAAAAGCTTTAGCTTTAAAAAAAAAATAGAAATTATAAAATTGTTTTAAAAGAAAGTTTAAGAAAAATTTGAGAAATTGTGAGTTTTAAAAAAATAAACACTGTGGTAAGGTTAAACAAGTAGGAGTGCGCAATACAGCCCTCGAATGAACAATGCGCGAACCCCACTTTCAAGAAAATAAATATGACTAAATAATATAATTAAAAATAACTTATAATTGTTTTTCAAACCAAATTTCAATTGTTTATTTTAAAAAACAAAATATAGAAATTAATATACATTTTTCCCCATTTTAAAAACTTTTTAGTTTTTTATTAAAATGTATTCTAAGAATTCAAATAAAGATAGCATAAAATGGCATGCTTAGTGCTTATAACCCTCGTCTCGAACTTTTATCGTTGTAGTTAGAATCATTGTGGTAGTTGGAATGCAAAGAAAGTAGAAAAAAGTGCCTAAGTAAAGTTTTTACTTTTTCAGTGTCTTGGAGAAAGATGCATCACTACAGAAGTAAGCTGCTGTGGGTCGTATTCTGATGTCTTCTAATTACTTATCGAATTGGAAAATATTAAACTAAATTCAACGACTACAAATAACTACAAACGAAATTTGCAAATCTAGGCAGACTTTGCTAGTTTTTTAAAAGGTTTAGCATGAGATATCTGGGTTTATTGGTACAACATACATTTGTAGGCTTGTGTGCTCAATTAAGGCTTATAAACCATTGTCAAGTAGAAGAACAGGCATCACAAAGAATACATCCAGGGTTACGACAGGATTCAAACCCGCTACCTTCACGCTTAACAGAGCGTTTGGCGGAAGACTTCTGCTTACTTACTTTATTTACCAAAATTGGGCATCTGTGCCACTTAGCAGCCATACATCTAGAAATTTATAGAAAATTTATAATAATAACATTTAGAAATTTAGCAGTCGATGTGGTAGCTAGTAGTGTCTTGCTTGAGTAAATATAACGTTTGAATATCTGATTCATCGAATCTAAGTTGACATACATAAATATAAACATAATTTGACATATATATACATAAGTTGACATAAATAAATATTAACATAAATTAATACATATTTCACTAATTAAATTTCGATATTTTAACTAGCACATATTTAATTATGACATACATTGAAGTTCATTCGAATACATTGTGGTAGCCATAAAAAAAAATCAAGCCGTTTGCTTGTGAAATAATAAAACAATGAAAAAATTTAATGTGACAAATTGACGTTTTTACATAACACTAGAAATATTGATTGTAGACTTAAATTAAAAATAAAGATAAAACATGATTTGATATGTACAGTAATTGATTTTTGAAAAATGAAAGACATAATTGATGAATATAGATAAGTCATACCATGATACACGATAAAATAACATATTTCGGCGGAAGACTTCTGTCCTAGTCCTAGTGTTTTGATTCTATTGGGCACCTGGGCCGCGAAGCGGCCCCTATCCCATTCATCTGGAATTTTATAACAGTTTTGGTTGAGCAATGATGTGAGCAGGCAATGGAGTTGCTTTTATGAATGTTTCAAGCTCTTTGCTTGAATAACTAAAAAGGAATCAAAAATAAATTGAGCAGCTTGCTCTAAACTGTGTTTGTTTGATTTTGGAGTTGTTCAGAATTGTATCAGCATGAGTAAACGTTATTTTCAGAAAAGTTGATGAAATTATTTGTTTTGATAGTTATGATATGAGGCGTCGGAGGTGAAATGTGCAGCTATTGGTCTGTAGTTTTTATCTTTGATATAATTTTCAAATTTAAAGATTTCATTAAAATTTGCTGTTTTACATTCTATGGCTTTATCGAAAAAATCTGCATTTAGCTTGTATATATGCTGTGATAGAGTTGGTATTTTGAGATCTGCATGTATATTGGTATTCCGGATGAACCATCTTGCACAGGTTATTTTTCTAAGGATCTTGTTTTGGCATTGGTTTAATTTCTTCAGTAGATGTTGAGGTATCGTTGTCCAGGCAGGTGAGGCATAGGTAAGTATTGGGCGGATCATTGCTGTATATAGTAGCTTCTTTAGTTTAAGTGACATATTCTGATTATATATTAATGGTTGTATGGCTATTATTGCTGCATTTGCTTTATCTATTGGCGGAAGACTTCTGGTAAATGTGGCGAATTATATAAGCCTATGAATTGTTTAAAAATAGTGGTGGATAAAATCTACTAAATTGAATTTATTAAACCAAGAATTATAATTAATAAACTACCACTAGAAAATATTTATTCGCTGTCCGGATCAATTTGGCATCTCCGTTTTTAAAAATAAAACTCTTTTTGTGTGTTCTATATTGCCTTAATTTCTTCAAACCATTTTAGTAACGATAATATCATACCTGCCAACTTTTAATCCCTTCCATTATGATTTTTCCCAGTGGTATTAAAACTTCAATTTTAAGCAAACAAATACGTCGTATTTGAAAAAAATTAAGTTACCAACCATGATAGTAACGCTTATTAATATATAAGCTTAATTTTTGTAAGAATAGTGGTGATCAAAATAATTTAAAAACTAAATTTTTAAAAGAAAAAATAGTATATATTTACTACCACTTTAAATATAAAAATAAAATTTTACGCCAAATGCGTAAAAGTTGGCAGGTATGTAATATAAAAAAATTTAATCGAATTATGTGTTTCTAATAATCTGGGCTTCGCGGGTCAACGGTGATCCCCATGGCATTGTTGTTCCTTGTCAAGGAAGTTTGGCAGCCAAAGCATACGTTAGGATCAGTCTTATCAAGGATAGAAGAGAACTTTCTCAGTTTTAAATAATAAGTATGAGAACGAGATTGCAAATTTCCAAAATTATATTTTTATTGGTTGGTTAAATATATTAAAAAATTATTATTTGATTAAAACTGATAGATAAAAGTTTTTGATTTTATATTTAAATTTGTATATCAGTTTATATATTTTAGATCACTATAGAATCTAATTTAAACATTTGTGGCAATGGTGACATTAAGTTTTTGATCTGCGTACCAGAGATCAGAGATAAGGAAAGTCGTTTACTAATCCAGAAAAAGTGTATATATTTTTCTGAAAAACAGCGTTTTCAAAATTTCATTTCTACGGAAACGACGGGGCAAATTCTTTTTAGAAGTTTTAACAAGAATTTTTCAAACAGTGACTGCATATGTTCAGTTGTTTAGTAGGATCTGATGTTTTTATTTCAATAGCCGTAAAATGAACTTCCCTGAATTATTTTCTAAAAATATTATACTTCGAGTAATAATTAAACAGAAATTGGAGATAGTAACTGTGTAAAATAGTACATTCTTGTCATTAGATTTATTAAATTTGTTGGACAATACAAAAAATTTATAATTTCAAGCTGAAGTTTCAATAAATTTTACTATTTTTTAACTAGTCGGAAGCGAAAAACGTCTGCAGTAAATATGATCAAATCAGTGATTATTATAAAATCAAAATGATGTAATCAATATTCGAAAATTATTCTATAAGATTGTTTTTTTATGTAATTTTTATACCGAAAAGACACAGAAATAAAAAACTTGTCTAAAGTTAAAGTGATTAATTTTCTTGTTGTGAAATTCTTTTAGAAAAGCACTTAACTTAACACTTTCTTTATAACATTTTACTGATCATTGGTATTGTTTCCATTTTTGCGATAGCACAAAAACATCGTATCACACCACCTAACCACGGCCAAGCACCTAGATCAGTTTTTCAAGGCTCTATAACGGTGCCATGACAGTAATGCCCCATAATTTTGACCCCGGTTAGACGACATGTACCACGCGTGAGCTGGTACCCCTCTCCGCAAACTATACCACACCGCAATTAATAAGAGTACTTTAAGACACGATGGATTTAAAGCACATCTTGCTGCAAACACAAGCTGGTTGGTTAGTCTGCTGCCAGGATCAAACTCACGACCCTCAGTTCTTCACCAGTAAAGTACGCGACGCTTTTACAGATTGCGCCACTGTAGCAGTCTTATTGTGTACATGCAATAGCCCAAATTGCTTTCCTGGATAACTGAATATGTGGCTTATCATTATATTGAATTGCACCCATCAACTACACAAAGTTCAATAAAAAAAACACATAAAAATTAAAAACAAAATCTTTTTTATAAAATAATCTTCTGATGAAACATTTTATTTCAACTAAAAAAAAACTATACATAAAACAAATCATGCATATATTATATACTGATATACAAATCCAATAGGAAATGGTGTCTGATTCAAATTATCCAATCATAAATCATCTCTTCAAATATTCTCAAAGTTTAGCCTACAAGAACAATTTTTTATTACTACGCAATTACTATTAAAGATAATTCGTGTTATCATGGTAATTAGTAACATGCAATAAGAACAAAATTGTCAAGAATTACATCAATTAAACACCCCAATAATTAAGGCTTATAAGCACGATAATGTAGAAAGGGTGAATAACCTTAATTGATTGTTGTCTGATAGCATTAGCAATGCGTAATTAAATAATTACGTGCGTTTTTGTGATGCAAGAAATGATTTGCTCCTTAAACAGCTTTCCTTGTCAATTTTTTGACTGCAAAAAATTAAGATATTTTCTATTCCATTACTTAATGTAAGGATTTGTAACAAAACATTATATTTATGTTTTAACCCTTTCTAAAGCAGCGGTACTAACCACCAATTTTTAAAGTCCATGGTAACTTTTCTACCATTTTTAATTTAGATTTCCATTTGTTAATGACTTCAGCTTTCTTAAAAAGCATTTGAATAAAATTGGCAGCCATTTTTTAGTATAAGAAAACGTATAAAAGTTATAAAATGCATATTTCCTTCTGAAGTTTGAATCATTTATAAAATTTATTTTATAAATAAAGAAAAATAAAAGATAATAAGTTCCTAATAGGTCGTGGTTACCACCAAAAAAATGGTATTAAAATTTAAATTAATTTTTTATAAGCTAAATTAGTTTTTTTTTCTTATATCAATTACTACTTCATATGAATTTCAATTTAAAAAATTCTTTAATTTACCTTTACTAGAAATAAATAGCCCAACTGTTCCATTGCAACGTGCGAATCACTAATTTTTCAAAAAATATTACAAATCACTAGAAATATAGAACTTTTTTCTTCTTAATATTCCATACTTTCCCTGTAGCGATTCTTAAGCACCATGCAGCAAAAATGTATTTTTTTATTTATTTAAAATGTGCTGCTTATGGTCGTAGTTGCTTAACGTCCCATCCTTTTCCAATAATGATTCCTTAAGCATTATGAAGCAGAAACTTATTTTTTTTTATTATTTAAAATGTGCTGTCTATGGTCGTAGTTGTTTAATGTTCCATCCTTTTCCAATAACGATTCTTAAGCACCATGAAGAAAAAATGTATTTTTTTATTTATTTAAAATGTGCTGTCAATAGTCATAGTTAATAAAGTGACGTTTGTCTAAAATCTGAAATTTCTCGAGTGATAAAATATATTACCTTTAAAGTTTTACAGGTGCACGCTAAAAATCTCTAACAAAGGTTCGCAAACTAGCAATTGAAGCAGAATATTTTCTTTTGAGGAGTAAAAACGATATGAAATGAATCTTACTGACGCGTTTGCTAAGCTGGAGTTTACTCGGGAGAATAATTAATTGCATTATGTGCGAACCCGAAAAAACTCGGTATAATCAAACAAATAATTGAGTCTTAATTAAAGCATTTAGTTGCAATTTATGATCAATGCATTAATGTGGTAAATTAGTTTTGAAAACATTTCCTACTCTATTGTTTTCCTTAATTTGTTTTCGAAAATTTGGAACTCTATTTTAAGAATTCTCCTTTGATGTAATATTTCATATTTATTTATAACAAATACACAATGTTATGTTTTATCTCTTTTTGTTGACTGTTGATATCAATGATTGGCAAGTTCAAACAAAGTACGTGGTATACACAAGGCAAGTCATGCATAACATATTTATTTCCCAGTAAGGAAAATCACGTTGGTGATCCAAACATATGGAAAGTTATTCTTATTATAAAATGCTCCAATCACGCTAGCCAATCCATCTGCCTAAATATCCCTATTTTATAACTGTCGGTGTTTTGTGACGTAACGTTACTTACCACCCCAAGCCCTTGAAAATTTTCCATAATAAATAACTGTCGATGCCTTCTAACATCACGTTGGTGTGTTTCCAACATTTAAATATTTACCTTTACTATAAAACTGTGGATGTCTTTTGTTGGCCACATCTGAGAAGTTATCCACATTATATAACTGCCGATGTCCTGAGACGCTGGTAAATTCAACATCTACATTATATATACCACATCTACTTGTATAATCTAACTGTTATGTTCTGTGACTTAACGCTGTCCGCCATTCCATTATCTGGAAAGTTATCCATATTATCTAATCATCATCGACAATGATTTTACGCTGAATCTACGTCGTTTACCACTACGTCATTATAATTTTACTGCGCATATAAATGTAATACGTTTAAAACGGTATGCTCCACATATATCAGTGTATTCTTCCACATGTACACTGATATAAAGAAATGAGTTAAGGAAGGAAGAAAGAAAAAAGGAATACCTCAATGTGAATTGCAATCATGGGATCATCCCAAGTACTATCCACCGCAATCTGTGCACGACCAGATCCATCTACTTGCACCGATCGTCCAGTGCAACGATTTCCGTCCTTGTTACCGGATATTATATCACAATATGTTCCTTGGGGCAATCCAGTCTGGAGAGATTGATTAATAGCATGGCCTTCATTGTTCATTGCAAAAAATCCTTTGTTTCCTCGGCTGAAGGCTATCTGGTTATATCCATTGTCCCACCAGTTCTGAACTGTTTCCATACCAGCCACGTTTCGGAATCGAACCATGTTGAATATTTGACGCCATCTGTAAAAAACATTCGGTAAAAATAATTAAACTTATTGGTATAAAATGTAGGCCAGTAAGAATATTCCTGTCTTATAATATTATAAAGGTAGAATTTTTAGATTCCTTGTCAGAAGTATTTTTACAGTAATTTTAGAATCCTTGTCAGTATCGAAGTTAAAAAAAAGTGTATGTATTAGTAGTTCCAAACTAATATTCTAACGAAGAAACAAAAGGTGTTAATTAGATTCTAAAAAAACTGAACTCAGTGGCGTGACATCCCATAGAGGGCCCAAGGCCTACTGTGCCCATCTCAGTTTTCTTGACCCTGGGCTCTGGGGTGCAGGAGCAGATGTTCCGGTCAGGTAGTCAGCCGAACGCAGAACCCCCAGTGTTTAGTTCCCAAGCATGCTTAGTACTCATTTATCGACCCACTGAAAGGCTGAGTCAACCTTGCCCGGCCCGAGGATCGAAACCAGAATCTGTGGCACGGGAGCCCAAAGCGCTACCACTCAGCCACCGGGCATCGTTAATTAGATTAAGATTATTATTTATTAAGATTATCATGTTTATTATTATAAATTAATAGTAGTTATAGAATCCTTGTCAGAAATGAAAATGAAAAAAAAAAAGAGATGTTAATCGTTTCAAACTAATATTTAAGCGAAGAAGAAACAAAAACTTTTTCAATTTACAGAATCACTAATAAAAAAAACCCAGATCATCAATACCAGTTTATTTTCCTGATGAAACTTTTGGGTGTTTCCAATCATTACCCTCAACGTTTCTCTGCTTCATCTGACAATCAAACATGTTTTAATGTTTTTAGGCTTGCTTTCTACAGTAGAAACTCGCTTGACTATCTCGATGAAATTTTGACATGCTTTTTGGCAAGGATTCTAATAATATGTATTCAAGGTGGTAATTATGGAACACTCTGTATATGCTCATGCTTGTTTACCTGTGCTCGCATACCCAGCCATCTCCACAAGTCAAATCGGGATTCCTCTTTACGTCTTTAATGTTGTAGTTATCATCATGAGGTGGCCCAATCCAGTCATTCTTATCTTTGCCATTCACTATGTTCTCAGTCCAGCTGAAACTGCTCATCACCCTAGGCACTCCATAGGGCCAGGCCAACATGAAGGCCACGGCCATCTTGTACATTCGGGATTGTTTGTGGGTTAGGATACTGCCATAACCTCCGGCACCGTGACCGCGTTGATTATCGTGGTTATCAACAAAGGTGAGGGCGTTTGACCCAGAGACGAAAGACCAGCCTTCCCCAAAATTTTTCAGGAACTTCAGTTGCTGGTTGAAATTCTTCCGAATGACATCACCTGAAATAAATCAGAGTTTAAAGAGGGCATTAAGAAAATATTTACCTCTTATGACATACAGAAAAATACTTATACAACAAATTTGGAAACTAGTTGCAAATATTTTTCTCCAGTAGTTGTTTTGTTTCTTTAAGTTTGAAGAAAAAATATTGAATCTAAAAACTCAAATCATTAATAAAAAAAATATTACAATAGCTGAAAAAATTGAAATGCTTCCTACCTTTGAATTAATTTATTCTCAGATATTTCATAGAATGCCAACAGAAAAAAAATTTCTTTTGAAATTCAAAAAAATTAAGTCGATAAAAAGTTGTTACCGTGATGACATATTTAGCAAAAAGAAATTACGGCAAATTAGAGAAAAATATTTAGGTTTCCGGGAATAGAATTCATTTTTAAAAGAATTAATAAACAAAATTTAATTTTCATGTTCAAAATTAATACTTCGAACTTCAGTGACAGTAAGAAAATTATTATGAAATGAAACACTTAAGAAAATCTACTGGAAAACCTTGATCTTCAATAACAAATATGCATATTTTCAATTTTCAAACCACTCTATAAGTAACGTTATTTTTGAAAATTTTCTATCTCTGTCCCCCTTTTCTTTTAGTAAAGATGTACAGCTTTCTAAAAAAATCTAAGTAACTAAAGCATCAAACAATTATTTAAAAAATTATGAGAAATATAAACTAGTTTAAGTTTTTTTTAAAAAACATTTTATTAAAGTAAGACTTTTAAATTTCATAAAAAGTGTTAAAAAAATAAAATGTTTTTTTTCTCTTCAGAAAACGGTAAAAAGTTGACTTGTAAAGAATTTGAAAATAAATTTCTTAACAGACTGCTGGTTTTAAAGGTTAGTGTCTTAATTGTACAAGAAGATAATATGCATCAGCATACTTACCCAAATGTTTTCCAAATCGAAATTCAGTAACTCTACCGAAATTCGTATATTCATCAGACTTGATAGCCTCGCCTCCTAAGTCTATCACTTCTTGGTAGATGAATGGTCTTGTACCAGGTTGAAAATGAAATTCATTTAAGTTATTCAATCGGCCAAAAATATTTCTCAAATCTTCAGGCCACATGTGCTTTGCGGCGTCAACTCGAAAACCTGCAACACCTATTTCTATCAAATTGTTCAAATACCCAGCGATTTTTCCTCTCACATAATCTTTGCCTAAATCCAAATCATGAAGTCCAGATAGTTTGCAATTACGGACCTGTCAAAAAAAGAAAGTGTTTTTAAGTAATGGGACTGGAAAATTACTTTTTGTTTTCAGGTGGATGGAATTAAAACCCTAACAACAAAAGAATGTGTTTTACTGTAATGGAACAAGTAAATTACTTTTTGTTTTCAGGTGGGTAAAATTAAATACCTAACTACAAAAGAATGTGTTTTTATGTTAATGGAACTACAAAATTACTTTTTGTTTTCAGGTGGGTGAAATTAAAAGCCTAACAACAAAAGAATGCCTTTTTATGTAACGAAACTGGAAAATTACTTTTTGTTTTTAGGTGAATGAAGGAATGTTGCAGAATAGTAATGATTAACATCTACAGTGAGTCACAAAAATAACACCTTTAGAAAATTCTGATCAATCTTGAACCATAATGAATCGTTATAATTGGAATAACACCTTGAATTTTTCTAACGGGACAAATTTGCTGCTACCATAATAATGTGTTGAATTCTACCAAGTTCGCATTCAAGTTGAACCATAATATCGTGCAATCAAGTTTGAGAAGTACGATAATACGGTACAATCAGAGGTCGTAACTAAAGCACTACATGCAAAGAAACTTTTTTTTCATGGCAAAAAAAGAAAGAATTAAAAACAGTAATTTATAACTACTTATACAGTTAGTTAATTGAAAAAAACAAAGTTCAAATTCGAATATGATTGGTGCAAATCTTATGTCAGCTTGATCAGAATGTCCCCGATGTACTTTGCTAATTCTTAAAGGGAATTAAAGAACTTTTAAAGCTTTCTAAAATCACGAATATTTGATAACTTATTAGTATTTATTTACTTAAATTCCCTCTCAAAAACCACAAAAAAAATTGAAAGTTGAAGAAAAAATTCACAAAAATTCTTTATAATAATAAATTTGCTTAGTAAACAACTTGAGTAAAAACTTCAAGACCGGAAAATAAATTTTGAGAAAATGAAAATAAAAAAGGATTTAAATATTAACTCTTAAATTACTTAGTTAAGGAATAACACAACAAGCAGGATTTGCAAATTTATAATTATCAAAAAAAGTTGTACGCTTGAAATTAGTATTTCAGCCTGCATAAAAAATTTAAGGCCAACATAAGAAATAGCAAATAAAAAATAATACAAAAATTTGGAGGCTTGTGTAAGAGCCATTTTTTCGAATACATACATATTAAAATAAACCATATTCTTTATTCTTTTTTTTAATTTTGAATCTGAATTTCAATTGAATTCTCCAGCAAAATGTGCCCTCTTTAAGTTGTTAGGTACTGACTACGGTTCGAAAAAAATTTTGTAGTTATTATATTTTTTTAAGAAAAATAGTTGCTAACTACATTTGTAGAAAAGCTGCAATTGATTTAAAAAAAATAGTCTCTATAACCACTGGGTTCAGTTTAGCATCGTATTAATATTGCAGTGAATTTGAACACTAATCTGTTTCAATACATTCCACAATTTCTAACTGTGCAGTACGCAAATGCGGTATTCAGTGCAGTATTTACTAACACTTAACATACACTTTCTTTGAAAATAGAATTTTCAATTTGTATATTTTGGAAAATTTTATCCGTCAAATTTAATACTATACTTACTAATTTGTGTGAGATTGTGAGTGTATCTATTTGAGTTGTAGTCTAATTCCCATTCTTACGGCAACCTTGTATTTTTATTGTCACGAAAATGTTTGTTCTAAAAACCTTTTTTCAATAAAGCAAAAATATTGTAGTTTCAAACCTTTCATCCTAAAAGGATTAAAAATTATTTTTGTAAAGCTTTTTTAAAAAGTATTGTCACTATGACGTTTGCCTATGACGTTTTAGCTGACGTCACACTAGCGATAGGATCAAATTGCATTGTCCATTTCATGACAAGGTGGATTTTAGCTGAGCATACAAGACTTTGCGAAAAGAAACCTTATAATTACCTAGATTTAAGATTATTTTCGCCTTTTCACCCTAGAAAACCCTAAGTCAACCTCGATTGAAGGTTTTTTATAGAAGATTGTTTTCCAAGGTTTTGCATTATGGTAATGTTCGTATAATAGAGAAGGTAGTCACAGATCTCGTTTTAAGGTTAGAAGGTTTACACGTAAATCGTATTACAAACCTTTTCAGGTTTACATTAAAAAGTTTTCGTTGACTGAAAATAAACCTTATTTTGCTATCTGGGATTCTATGTTGTTAGTTAAATGTAGTTAAAATAAATCTTTAATACCTGAACTTTGTCATTGTAATTTTCTATATCTCCAGAGCCTGTTGGGCATTTATCTCGACCATTGAAATCTCCAGCACCATAAGGAACTCCATCGTATTGTGGTGCATCTGGGTCAAAGAAACTTCCAGCCGTTCCATGTCCTCTTCCTATATTACCAGTCATGTGATTGATTACAGCGTCTACATAAATTCTGCAAAAAATAACAATAGTAAATAATAATAATGAAAGAACGATAAAACATGCAAATAAATGATGGACTTAAATGTAATTAACCCTAATGGGTTAATTCTCAAAAGGGGTAATAAATCCTAATGGGTAATGTTCATTCACCCACAAATCTTGCAGTAATTCACAAAGCGGCTTTGTAGAAAAAGGTGTAGTATTATTGGTTTAAACTGAGTTAAAGATTTCCTTTTGCTAACTACCACTTTAACTTTGAAAAAAGACAACTTTTACAAAGACGTTAGGCACAAATGAATTCAAGTTAGGGCCGATCTTATATATTCTACACACATATGATTTTCCAGTAAACAGACATGATTACAATAGTATAACTGCTTAACATTTCTTTCAGTAACTTTACTCATTTAGAATTATAGTTGCAAAAACTCAACATTTCGATGAGATGTGAAAGATAACTTCATGAAGAATAGTTATCTTTTACATGCCATGCGCCATTAAAGTTTAGGTATATATTTACTTTCATAAATTTTAAAATTGTACATATTTTTTCCCAATAATTTTACTGAAAGTGTAATTATTTGATAGAAAAGGAATTTTTCCACATTTTTCTCATGTACGAATTGCTTTAACCTTGGTATTGTAACTGAAATTTAAAAACAACCCCAAGGAAACATAATGAAAGTTGAAGTTGTCAGAACCTTCGAATGTGACGTAACTTGTTACAAATTTTGTATTTATTTACTCTTGTGCCTAAACCCTTGGGGTGGGTAAAATTCAAATTTTATTTTTCCTCGCCTACATTTTTTAACGATTGCTTCTCTTTTGCTTCGAATCTTCTCCTGGCTGTTTATTATACTTACAGTTAAATAATTGAAAAAATATCCGAATTCTTTTGAAAGTTACAAAAGAATTGGGTATTTATACCTCAAGAAAAAGTGAAATAATAATGTGATTCAAATCAGATTTGATTGGATACCTTTAAGTGACGTCACGCTTGTGTGTCGAACTTAATTGGCTTCTGAATTGATAAATACCATGATTTACATAGGATGATGTCACTTGCAGGTATCCAATTGCATGAAATGCCCAAACTTTTGTGGCACACTGTTTCTACACTAGTTAATAACTTTTTATCAATATAGATAACCATATTATTAATATATTACAGTGAACACGAATGTCTTATTTGGCGAGATAAATTTCCAGAATGAAATGATTGATTTACCAGTCTTTATCTTTTTGAAGAAGTTTCTGGGAACTATTACCTAAAACAAAACTCACCTGACGCCGACATTATTACATCTTCTGACCATATCTCTGAATTCCTGTTCATTCCCACTCCTGGTAACAAGCTTGTAACTGACAGGCTGGTATCTTTCAAACCAGGGTCTTTTGATCTCCGAATTCCAGAAAGGAGACACAATTATCCCATTTTCATTGGGAGGGGAGACCTACAGTAAAAAACCAATTTTAATAAATTACGCTGTTTTGGTGAGGATTTTTCCAGTTTTACGTTTTTAAATTATTCAGGACAGCGTTTTAGGTTAAAAACAGAAAAATTTCCACGTAAATGTTTTTATTTAGTGCGCTGTAGTAAAATTTAACTTGTTCAGTACTAATCTGGAAACAACACTAAGGAACTGTTGGGTGTAAAAAATATCACCTTGGAAAAAAGTGTTGCTTACATTATATTACTATAGACTCTCAATTTGATATAAATGATTTTAGCCAAATCAACGCCTAATAGTAATGCAACCTCGAGTCTAACAAATTTCTGATAGTGATACTAAATTTATGTCAATACCAGCAGCAATTTTCTTTTTAAGATGTAACGTTTAGAAATTGGGTATCATCGAATTCTCATTTAAATTAATTTTCTTTCCTTTTAAGAAAGAATATGAAGCAGTTGTCCCATCAGCTGTTCAACATGTCTGGATGAAGATCGGGCAATTACGCTCGAAATTAGTTCAGTTCCAAGGCTACAAAAATTTTTTAATAATTAAAAATATGCTTATAAATATTTTTTTAAAAAAAGTGCGAGTTAGGGGACATTGCTGAGGTATTGGGCATGCAGGAAAGTTTACTGAAACTACGGATTCAAGCATCTAGTCGAAGTGTGGCAACCACTTGACTACTAAAAACCCTAAAATTTTAATTCTATTGCTATTTTGATTATGTTCAAGCAAAATTATTTACAAAAAAGTAATAATGTTCTCACAATTTAAAAAAAAATGTATCATTAAAATTTCAATGTTTAAAAATAAAATTTTATGCAATTAAAATTTAGAAAAATTAATATTTTTTACAATAGAATAATTTACACTTTCAAAGCATGAACAAGGAATTTAAAGTATGAATTTAGGTTTTCTTTCCAATGTTTTTTTTTAATTAAATTATTTCATTTCGTTTTATATCTGGTATTGAACTGCCGACCTACTTTTGGCTTTACTGCTAACAATGTAGAACTTCGTAGCCTTGTAATTTTGAGCCCAGCTTCGAAGACAACGGAACTCCTGGGTCAAGCAATGCGACAATCTAGTAGCCTTTGGGGAGGACTTTATTACGGAACTAACCCGCATTTACATTACATGCAGAGGGAAGTATTTTTTTAGTAAGTGTTTTTTTTTTTTAGCGAATATTTTCTTACTTATTTTTTTTTACATTAAATTTTGCTTTTCTGTACAAAGTGTATAACACTTAGGAACTTTAAATTATGAAGTTATGTAGAAAAGATACAGGGAGTAACGACGAAATTAAAAAAATTAAGATGCAACAACTAGTTCAACAATATTCAACTGTTAAACTTGTAGGGGGAAAAAACAATGTTTGGTCAATCTGTAGCCCGCTGAAATACAACCACAGATTTAAAATTTGTTGTGCTGAAAGAGTCATTTTTATTTGCGGTCTTAATTTAAATTTTGTGTTTGAAATTCAAATTTGTTCGAAAGTTAATGCAAATTTAAGTGCTTTTTCGTGAATTTTTCCTTAGTTTTTTTTCTTTAAATATTTATCCAATATTTCTTCAATTATTTATCCATTGATGAGAGAAAACTTAATTTTTTCTCTCATGAGAATTTATTTCTTTATATTATTAGCTCACGCTCGAGCAGATGTCAATCAACAGTAGCAAAAGAAGAAGAAAAAATGATTGCGAGAAATTACATGTTGCCTTAACGTTGTTATTAAAATTTTTAAAAATAAAAAACTTAATATGGAACGGTAGAAACCGTTCCCTAATTGAATTGTTATGAATCTCGTCAATAAGTAAAATTACCTCTTATTTATTTCTTCTTATCGAATCACATAACCTGCATTCTTTAAGGGTTTTTTTTTCAAGTACAGATGATTATTTTTAAAATTTAGATAATCGTCTGTTTCGTTACGATAAAGAAAACGTTCTTAAATATAGGTACAATAATTGTATATTTTGGAAACATTTTGTTCCGTGTTTTTTTCTGGAAAATATTGGCATTTAACCCCTTGGGGACGGGTGATTCAGAAAAGCATTCGTACAAAATCAGAATCAAGTTGTAATTAAATAAAAAACGGTAACTTAAATAAAGTCGTTGCTAATTTGACAGACTTACTTCTTTACTTTAATTATTGTTAGTTTAATCATATATGTAATCAATGCTAATTCAAAGTATAACTAAATAGTTTTATTTTGAACAAAGTAATGGTGAATTAAATAAATCAAACAATTATAACTCCGCCCACAAATAAACTGCTAAAGAATTACTTTGATTACCAGTTTTATATTTTTACCCTGATTGATACGGTTTTATGCTGGCACGTATTTATGATAGTAGGCGCGAAAGGGTTAAGGAAGAAAAAAATGATGAAGAATAAGCAGTTACTCAGAGAAGCTAACTTGCTCCGGACAGCAAATAAATATTTTCGAGTGGTAGTTTATTAATGTGTGATTCTTGGTTTAATAAATTCAATTTATTAGGTTTTCATCCACCACTATTTCTAAATAATTCGAAAGTTTACGTAATTCGCCACTTTCATAAAGTTACAGAGATGCCAACAGCTCCGGACATGTCAAAGTAACTAAAGAAAACGGTAAGTAACTGCAAAGTAAATTTTGCATATATTTGACTATTTTTGCTTGCTTTTTAAAAGGTATAGCATGACTTAAGTACTATAAAGTGGTGAATTATATAAGCCTACGAATTATTTAGAAATAGTGGTGGATAAAAATCTACTAAATTGAATTTATTAAACCAAGAATCACAATCGATAAGCTGCCACTTCAAAATATATATTTGCTGTCCGGAGCAAGTTGGCATCTCTGTAGTTATGTCAAGCTATACCGTTTAAAAAGTAAGCCAAATAGTTTTTGACTACTAATGCTCTACTCCGTAGCCTTGTAATTTTGAACCCAATCCATAAGACAAGGGAACTCCTGGATCGAGTATTGGGAGAAATTTGTCTTCGTGGAAGACTTTTTGATGGAGCTGCCCCGCATTTGCGTTACATGGAGAGGAAGATCACGAGAACCTCCCGCTGTTAGCCTGACGGCAAGGGGACTCTAGCCCATGATCCGTCTACCACTGAGGATATTTCACGTCAGCACTGTGGTCGGTGCAAGCCGGTTGCGGAATTCGTATCGACTGGGATTCGAACCAGATTCGCCTCATTAGACGGCGAACGCTCTATCCCCTGAGCCATCGCGGCTCTAGTCAAATATTTGCAAATTTTAGTTTCTAGTTGTTTACCGTTTTTAAATTATTATGGCGTTTCCGGAGCAGTTGGCATCTCTGAGTTACTGTGTTGGCTAACGGAGCGAGCAAGAGGTGGAACTTCTTAGTTAAATTTAAAAAGGATAATTTTCTTTACGGAATTTTATAAAAGCAAAATGCTGTTGAGCTGATTTTAAATACATAACAACCGGCTGCAAAAAATTGGCCCTAACGCCTAGAAATTTGAATTTTTTCAGAAACCCTCTCAACTCAACGTATAAGCATAAAACATTTATATTATGATTTTATTTATAACAAGGACTAATTCTAAATCAATGAGGGAAAAAAAATTTTTAAATATTTTTCTCTAACAATTTAATTAAAATTTTTGAGCAACTTTGTAACCGGGGGCCAACGTTCCCTTTTCCACCTGATGTCCAAACTTCAGGACCCTATCCGAAACAATTCAGGAGTTATAAGAAGGACACGAGCGCAAACCATTCCATTTAATAATATAAATATAATTTCCAGTATTGTTTTTTCTCTCCAAAAATATGATTGAATGAATAATTAAAATACGTCAGATACTTTTTTGAAATATGCATAAATGTAAATCATCTTTCAGATAATTGTAGTCCATGATAGAATATATGATATGATCGAATAATCCATAATCTTCATCTTCATTGTGGCTTCGTTATATTTTACATTTATGAATACTGCATTTGACATTGTTATTAGCCGTAAACTGGATTATTATATAATAAATCCGGTGAAAAAATATAACAAGCATTCAAATAAAAACAATATAAAATGGAAGATACTTGGATAAAAACTTTTTAACTGATCTGTCTACAGAACAAAAAAAAATGACAATCTATGAATATAGGAATTAAAAACTTGAATTACAATATTAATAATCAAAACTATGTACCTGAACACCACCGTATCCATAAGGGCCTAAAAACTGTTCGCATTCTATAGCTATATCGTTCCATTTCCACTCAAAAAGATGGACTATGGTGGTACGACCAGGTGCCATATTTGGTTCATGGTTGGAACAATCAATCCAATTCCAAGTAAAGAAAATTGTTAAAGTCAAAAGAGTGATTCGTAAATTACCGCCCGCCATGTTACCCAACCTTATAATAGCGTAACTGGTTTTGAGCTTTTTATTACAAATAATAGGAGAGACAGAATGTGACGTCACAAGAAATCTTTTAAATGAGCAAACGATTGAAAGAAGTTATCTCAGAAATATTTTGGAATTGATGAGTGAATTATGTCATAACTCTTAAAACAATCAACATATTTTTCTTACTTTTATTTATTTATTTGTAAGATAAGAATATTAAAATTTTAATTATTAATTATTGCTTAGATTGTTTTTCAAGTTTCTCTTCCGCTTTCAAGGTTATTTGAGTCATTATTTTGTAAGGATTGAAATGGATATCGATTGATTTCGGACATGTGTTCGTTTTCACGAACTGTCACCTGCTGTTAAAAGTGTTTGTGTGACAAGATTTTGATAAAAGAATAACATTTGTATCAAGACAGATTTTAATGCTTCTTTGTCACGTACTAAAGTTTAATGCCACAATTGATAACAGTCTACAGAAAATAATACTAAAAAAAAGAACATATCGACATATGACACTGATAAACAAATTTTAAAAAGTTGCGGATATCTTAGTATCTAATTCATTTTCTAAGACAAATAAAGTTTGCTGATTCATAATATGCAAACTATTTATCTCTATAACTCAGTCTTTTAGATATCACTCACAGTTTTTTTTTTCTTTTCTTCAAACAATTTATGTTTCACTAGAGCCTTTTACTGTTACATTGAGCATTCATCTCATCTTAACCATCATCTCATATCTTAATTGCAATTTATGTTTCACTAGAGCCATTTAACTGTTACATTGAGCATTCATCTCATCTTAACCGTCATCTCATATCTTAATTACAATTTATGTTTCACTAGAGCCATTTACTGTTACATTGAGCATTCATCTCATCTTAACCATCATCTCATATCTTAAGCTAAGAACACAGTCAGATTAAGTCACATCATTATTATAGTGTACAGAAATATCAAGTTCAAAATACAGCACATATAAAATCCATCCACACTGAAAATACATCTATAATTTAAGTTATATCTTCAATGCTGCACACATCTTCAATTTTCACACAGTAGTAAAAGATAAAAAGAAAAAAAGCATTGGAATAAACCCCCGTAAAGAACTAAAAAAAAAGCTCTAGAAAAAAAAAAGCACCAAGAAAAAAGTTTTAAAAAAACGCACCAAGAAAAAAGTTTAAAAAAAAAACGCACCAAAAAAAATCAATTTAACAATTATTTAAATTAACGTCCGATTGTATTCTAAGGAAATTAGATAGTTAGGAAAAAACTCATATACAAGGATTAATTTGAAGCTCATGGACTGATCTTCATACACTATGAGTATGAAGGAGCATTTCATACTAATTAACAAAATTTTTAGGACTCTAAGACAGTTTCATAATTTTTCTGAATTCCAATAATTACACTTATTGTATTGTAATAATGCTTTATAAATACTTTTTTTTAAAATTATTTTTTAAAAAAAATGTATTAAAATGAAACATTTCATTTAAATAGTAATTTTTTCCGATGCTTTTTTCTCAATGCTTCTTTTACTTGCTTTTTATTCTAGGGCTTTTTTCTCAATGCTTCTTTTCCTTGCTTTTTCTTCTAGAGCTTTTTTCTCAAAGCTTCTTTTCCTTACTTTTTCTTCTAGAGCTTTTTTTATCAACAATTCTTTTCCTTGCTTTTTCTGCTAGAGCTTTTATCTGGGATTCTAGTATTTAGTGTCACTCGTTGCAGAAATTCCTAAACTCTCAGTGTCTGAGGACGAAAATATTCTTTAGTTGCACCCGATGCAAGCAAGTGCCATTAAAATGAATAAAATTTAATATTTTATTAATATTAATAAAATTTAAATAGTGTTTTTTTTAAATTAATTAACTTTAAAGAGTATTCCATAGGAACTAATGAAATTTAAACAATATTCCATTAAAATTGAAACGGTATTCTATGAAAATTCAACAGTGTTCCATTAAAATTAATTTTTGTCAATATTTTTAAAACCTGACGTAATCGAGTAAAACAGTTTTCATATTTGAAATCAGTATAACCAACTACATTAGAAAAGGTAAACATCATGCTAAATATCTATAGGTTGTTTATCAATGTCACAATTTTAATGATTTTTTTTACCCTTTTAATGGAAGAGCATCAATTTCAATTCAAATTTCCGATAACAATTAGAGCACGATTTTACTCACAGCATGATTGTTAACTTTTCTCATTTTAACCGGAAAGTTTGTGTAAGTGTTTAATTCTGAAGTAAATTGCATACTTTATGATTTTATTTTTGATTTAATAAATTTGATTTATTTTGACTTTACAACAGTGATATGTAAAGAAAAAAAAATAAATATCTGTAATTAATATTAAGTTTATAGCCAAGCCAAAAGTTACTAGCCAAGTTAAAAAAAAAAAAAAATGCTGCATATCTTAACTATTTTTCACTAGTACTTTAAATATTGTATTTCCGGGTCGTTATTTAGGGCATTGATACACGTCATGTCACTGCAGAATTCCCACGAGTATTAGAAATACATAATAGTAGTTGCGAATTCACGTTATTATAGAAATTTCCTTTTTCAAATGTCGCAATTAAAGATTTAGAGATTTGACGGTGAATTCTGATACAGATATATTTCCCCTGAGAACTAATATTTAGTGAAAGTTACGAATTTCCGATGTTTGTTTGATTTAAAGAACAACTTTTTAAAATCTGCAAAACTCGTGGAAACCTTGTGTTAGAAAGACAACTGAAAAGATGGATATATTAAGGAGATTTCGCACTTTTGCGTTACATTCTGTACGATCCCGTCATAAGATTTGAGCAGCTAAAGTACACATGCGTCCATTTTTGATGAAATACGCATGCACCTGGAAAAAAATATTAAACTTAAGTGAAAACAAATTAAATTAAATTTTGTAAGAATCCGTAAGTAAAAAATGCTAACGTAACCGCGCCAGTAAAACGTATAGATACGTTAGATTAAGAAAAAGAAAAAAAAAGAAATTCGAGCACATTTGCGAAAACTCCTTCTTTTCTTTTTTTTTTGTTAGTTTTTTAAAAAAAAATCCAACGCTTAGATCTAAGCCTTTTTTTAAAAAAAAAACTTATAAAATAACAATGGATATTTCATTACCGTTAGAAAGCAGTTTTTAAATTAGCGATCACTTTAGTTTTATAAAGAAACAAAACGCCCTAAAGTAGACGAACAATTAAGGTAAACAGAATGCTCATTAAAAGCATTTTAAAAAATCATTGAAACAACATAATTTTTTCATAAATAAGAGTGCAAAGTAAAACATTTTCACTACTGCCCGTTGTGAGCCAGGAGGTCACTGAGCAAGGGTTGAAGATCTGGATAAAAGCTGCAAAAAGTTTGTTCATCTAAACATTACAATCTAAGCATGTTCTATCTAAACCATTACAGTTAAAATATGCCGTGGTGGCTAATGAGATAGAGCGTTCGAGTTCCAATGAGGTGAACCGGGTTCGAATCTTTAGCGATGGCAGGTCGATTCGAATTCCGCACACGACTAGCACTGACCACAGGGCTGACGCAAAATATCCTCAATAGTAAACGCATCATGGGTTAGAGTTCCCTTGACGTCAGGTTAACTGCGGGAGGTTTTCCTCTCTATGTAGAGCAGATGTGGGTTAGTTCCATCAAAAAGTCTCCCACGAAAGCAAATTTCTCTCAATACTTGATCCCGAAGTTCCCTTATCTTCTGGACTGGGTTCAAAATTACAGGGCTACGAAGTTGAACATTAGTAGTCGTAAACCCAAAAATTGGATCGGCTGTTCAACGACGGTTATAAAATTTAAAAAAAAATTAAAATATGTTTAATAATAATGACATATAACACTCAACATGGTGAAGTACAAGTTCAGCTGCGAGTAAATAAATACATTTGAGTAAATGAACCGCCGAGAAGCATTAGTCTCTTGATTTTATAACATGGATTTTGCGTTCAACGAATATTTGCGTTACAGTTGTCAAGATTTGGAGATATTTCATTATTAATCCAAGCCTATTGTACTGAAGATATACATATTCGTATTAATCCAGTACTGTTATGAAATTATACTTTGCTTGCATTTTGAGCCGTTCCGTTTTAGTTGAATTATGAGCACGATCATTTCCGCTTATGCCACAAAATTTTATTTCATTTTATAACCAGGCTATCCAATTCTGAGTTTATGAATATCAATGTTCAACTCTGCAGCCTCGTGACTTTTGAGCCCAATCCAGAAGACAAAATATTTTCTGAATCAAGCATTGGGATAAACTAGCCTTCATGGAGGACTTTTTGATGTAATTAACCCGCATATGCGTTGCATGGAATGGTTAACCTGATGGCCAGGAAATTCTAACCCATGATCAGTCTACCACTGACGATACTTAATATCAGCCCTGTGGTCAGTGCGAACCGGGAGCAGAATTTGTATCGACAAGACAACATTGGGATTCGAACCCAGTCACCGTATTGGTAGGAGAGTTTTTTAATTCCCTGAGCCACCCCAGCTCTGTATGCCAACATGTGAAAGTATCAAGCTGATCTAGATGCTGATACTGATATATGCAATATAATTGTTTAAATTTTACACATCACGGGGTTTCGTTTGATGTGAGTAACACTTGAAGTAAAATTTTGAGCGTTAGTATAAATTATTCAATAATTTTAATTGCAAATAAATTTAAGAGCTAGCAAAATTGCAAAGCATTCTGCGATAAAAACTGATGAATCCTGATGCAATTGTTCTGATATAGTAAAATTTTGAACCATCGATAAAAATGGTATTAAATCAATATGTTTCGATGTTCATAATATAAAATACTAGAGTTAATATCAGATAACGTTAAACTTATTAAAAACATCTAACACACTCATTAAAATATCAACCCAAGGTGAGATAGTCTCTGTATTAGTAAAAGCTGCAAAATTCAAAATAATTTAGAATGAACGAAGAGATGTAAAGTGGGGGCGAAGAGAAATGTGTGATTAATTGTGGGTTGATTACACATTGAGGATTTGATTTACTTTTTAAAGTAATAATCCAAAGAAAATTTAGAGGGACGAAAAATAAGAGATGGTTCGGAACATACATACAGACAGACACTCAAATGGTGAAGTTTTAAGTGCTTCCTTGATGATAGATTGTGACGAGCAGCTGCATATAATACAGGAACGTCACAGTTGAGTACGGAGTGTATAAAGGTATCATTTTAATCATTGGGTAAAAACCACCTCTTTTAGAACAGTTGGTGAGAACTTATAAAAATGTTTAATGAATGAGAAATTATTTTTTCTGGTGTAATTTATATGCGGTTCATGAATGAGTTTTGAATCAAATATCATTGATACCATATTGTGTTATACGAATAATTGAAAGATATATACTGGGAGACAAAATTAAGATAACATCAAAACTGGACACAGCTTCAATGGGTTAATGTTCTCTTCACCGATGAGTCCAGATTCAGTCTACAACCTGATTCTGGACAGTTATTGATATGGAGGGAAACTGGAACACGATACCATCACAGCAACATTATCGAAAGGGACCATTATGCTGGTGGAGAACTCATGGTTTGGGCAGGGATCATGCAAGATACCCGCACACCGCTCCATGTGTTTGACAATGGTTCCGTGAATGCCCAGAGGTACAGGCAGGAGGTCCTAGAGCCCTATGTGCGTCTTTTCAGGGGCGCTGTTGGCCCAGAGTTCATTTTTATGGACGACAATGCGCGACCACATAGGGCTCTCGTGGTTGATGAGTATCTGGGAAGCGAGGATATTCAACGAATGGATTGGCTAGCCAAATCCTCTGACCTGAATCATATTGAACATGCTTAGGATGCTCTTGGGAGAGCTATTGCGATGCACCAACCTCCCCCCCAGAACCATTCTGGAGTTAAAAATTGTTCTGGTGGAAGAATGGGAGGGTCTTCCACAAGACCTCCTTAACTCCCTTATTAACAGCATGCATACTCGTTGTGCAAGCTGTCTGTCTGTCAGGGGTGACCATACACCATACTAGAGGCAACACATACTAGAGGTACAAGACTCACTTTTATTGTCATCTTTTATCCTAAGTTCAGACTACATTGGATTTATTGGCAATAGGTCTTTCCAATGAAGGACACTTTCATTTTTGTTTTGCATACTTTATTATCATGGAATAAGCTATATCCAAACCAAATTTCATTTATTTATATTCAGTATTTTTTGAGATATTTGGGAAAATGTCTTTCATCTCTTAATTTTGTCCACCAGTGTATATAAGGAATCAGATAATTATGCTGTCTTTTAAGTATGCAGGTGTAATTTAAACATCTTGTTTCCTTGTTTATAACTTCTGCTTTATATCCCGACTACTGGAAAGTATGTTCTACACAAAACGTACTAGTTAGCTGCTAAGTGCTAGTTCAAAATATTATTTGAAGCCATTTTAAGCGTGTCTCATTGAAGTTGAAAGACAGGATTTCTAAGATAGTGGGGACCAATTCATTTTGACTATCGAACCCTATATGATCAAACTTCCTTTTGGTGGAACCCCCCGACTTGATTTAATAAAATATATTGAACAAAAGTGCCAATATCACAAGCTATCGTCATGCAATGTATTTCAGCATGATTCACGAATTCTAAAAATTAGTTCTTTAACAATACAGAAACAACTTTCCCACACACACATCCAATTATTTCTGTGATGTTCAATTAGATTTTCTACAATGGTGTGTGATTTTTCAGCTCAACCAGTCCTGCAGCTAAACAAGAATGATGTTCCTGCTGTGTTTATATACATATATATTATTTATTTTTGGCAAATCACAATAAACTCCTAACTCATAGAATTTCTGTGTTTCTCACACGGAACCCTTCAGCAAAACATCTTTTGGACATTGCTGTTCTAAGGTCATTCGTTCACTGTTTAATGCAAATACACTCAAAACTTTCTTCCACATCCAAAATAATCAGACTGTCACTTAGTACCTGCATCCACTGAGAAAGAGAATAAAATCAGATACCTTTCTCCGAGAAGGCTTAATTATATTAAAAATATCACTCAGAAGCTACTTCCAAAGCTCTTCAAATATTCTACATTAACGAATTTGGAAAGAGAATTAAAGATTGTCTAGATTATTGAATTTCTTCATTAACTACATTTTCATAAAACTGAAGTTTTGATGTAAATAACATTCAAATCAATTTGACAGTTTAAGAAACAAATAAAAACAAATATAAATAAAATGTGTGCCTAACATTCCTTATTATTTGTATATAAAATGCTAAAAAATAAACAAAACTAACATTCACTCATTTTATTTACCGAATGTGCACATTTAAATTTGAACAATTTGATCAAAAAATTACAAAGAGAAACACTTTGCGTCACACATTATCGTCAAGCAAAATTTAACATTTAAAAGTGTTCTTAACAGACGAGTGACATTTTTTGCATTACACATTATTAATATAATAATTGTCAAGCAGTTATAAAAATAATATAAAACACTGCAGACTTCTTAAATGTGTTACAATGCTCTATAGACAAAATCATCAGAAATAAACTAAGTAATAATTAGTCTTTTGATCAACAAACCCATAAATCTTAACTTTCTGTAAACAGAGATAAAATCATGTAAAAAAAAAAACAGTCATATTTGAACCAAATTACAAAAAAAAAAAAAAAAAAAAAAAATTGATCAAAAATTAATGAAACAAAATTTTAATATTTCAATACTTCTTCTAGGATAAGCATACACATAAATCAATAAAAAAATAAAGATCTCAGCAAAATCATACATTTAAAACATTAAATAAAATCATTTAATCAAAAACACAAGTTGAAAGGATTTATAATCAAATTATAAAAAAAATATAAAGAAAAAATTATAATGAATAAATTCCACAAACATTATAATGAAATGGGATTTAATTGAAAGAATTTAACAAATACAACTTTTCAACAGAGAAGAATTGATGATACCACTAAATCGATTATATTGCAAATACATTTTTAAAGAAAGCTAAATGAAACTAAGATTGTAAGTTAATTTAACTACTATTTTTAACCATTAAAAAAAATTCCAATTTTAATTTTCATCTAATTCTTTAAAAAAATGAACAAGAAAAATAAATAATTTTTGTTTTCATATCAGCAAAGATATTAAAAAATTTTTTTAGTATTTTATGAATTAAAAACTGAATACAGACAATAAAATAACTGAACATGGAAACAAAACAATATATAACATATTAGGTACCTCTATTTATGTCATGGCAAATAATAACATGTATATTTTGTTATAAACTAGAAATGGCTGTCACAAAATTTGTAATTGAAAAAAAAAAAAATTTCTAAAAGAATTTTGTTCTTTTTTCGAAAATCATTTGTGTTAATATATTTAATAAAATGCAGTAAACTAACCCAACATTAACTAAACAAAATAAAAATTTTTCCAACAACAATATTTTGTGACCTGATAAAATTGCATATAACCTGATGTTATCGATTTTAATATTCTAGATGTTACATTTATTCCTTCAATTTCAAAAACAGATAATGTGTCATGATTTTCCAAGATCACTTTAACAACATATATGCAATAAAACATCTTTTTTAACAACACATTGCATTTTCATAAAACAATATGTTTACCTAGCCCCTAAAGAATTAATGAAATGAGGTTTATAATATATTGTAATCCATATTTCACAAAAGATAGAAAAAAATTTAGTTGCAAGGTTCTCAATTTACAAAAAATAAATTACTAAAATACAGAAGGAAAAAAAACATGGTCACTGTGTAATTAAATAACAAATTCTAAAACATAAAACACAAAAAAAAAATTCAAAAGTGTCACACTTGTTCTACCTAATGACTAGTTTTATTAAAAAATAATAATAATAATAATAATATGAGGATTCAGTAAAAACAATTCCATCAACAGAATTTACCTTCAGAAATGTTGTAGAAAAAAATGAAACTAAGGAATTATAATACCATATAACAAAAACCTATATATTCATTAATTATTTATTGGTGATTTCAAATATTTATAACTATATTGTTATAACTATAACCCGATATATAGTTTCATTATAACTTACCAAGATTCAATACATAAAATATTTTTCAAACACAAAGGTAATCCAATATTAGAATTTTATAAGATAAGAATTTTATTAGTAGTGAAAATTTACTTCATTTGTTTAAATATTTATTTAGTTGAGTTCAAGACAAATTTATTTTTCATTACATAATGAAATATAACAATACCAAATAATTAATGAAAAAATGAGTGATTTTTACAAAATATATATATACGAATAAATATATTTTAATAAATGCAATATCAGCAATACCAACTTTTACCTTTTCCCTAGACACTAAGGAACTTATCTATAGTTTCTCACAGCCACATATTAAGGCTTTAACATCCATTGCATCAGAAGGAATAAAATTTAACAATGTTAACAACGTATAAACAATGTTTGAGCATGTGTATTATTAACTATCTAATAAGAGAGTGATAATTCATAATCATTTTGTTACATTATAACATTACATATGCAATTATTGAGACAAAAATCTTGGATTTCATTAAATAAATTTTCACGATTAGTAGCTGCAATAGATAAGTCATGCTCCATTTAATAAAAGAATAAAATAAAGAAATAAATTACTTGAAGAAGAATAGGTCAGGAAGGGATGCCCCAAAACACAGAGTCTATAAATAGTCGAAGCTGAGTATCACCATAAAACATATGAATGATTGTGAATTGTATAGAAATCATAAATAATAATAAAACAATTTTTTAACATTCATTTTTAAAAAATGTCTTTTTTTTTCTTCCTTAGTTCTATAGCAAAAGCTAAAATCCTTATAAACTACAGGAAAACTGTAGTAGATCCTAACAAAATGCTGCTATATAATAGTCTTAAAAAAAAAAAAAAATCCAGAAAAGATATTTGTGACTTTTCATGACCAGATGGAAGTAACTAATATTTTTCTTGATTTCCAAAAAGTATACAGAGAATATAAAAACAATAAGTTAAGATAATATAAAAATCCAATAAAACTAAAAAATATGTACAAAAATAAATAAATGTATTTTTGCCATAAAGCGTCTAATGACCACTCAGATTTTAATAAATATTGAAGATGTAGATTATTTCTTTGGCATACAAAATAAAGCAACGATTAAAAGAGATTTTATACAGGCAATATACGGCTTGATGATCGAGTAACTATTGAAGTACACATTCGTGTTATGAACTTCAATCCAGTTTGCCCTCCAGGAATGTAGCTGGTGACGTACCTATCATGAAAAAAATAATAATTATAATAATATTTGTATTTCATAACATAAATATGTTTACTTTCTTCTGTAAAATAAATAATCTCTTAATTTTTGAGGAATTATCCATACACATCATTTAAACTTTTAAATGAAATAAATTAAACTAATAAAAAGAAAAACCAATTAAGATGGATTCACATCAACATGGGTGATTATTTGTTCATAAACTGGAAAAAACTCAGTTGCAAAACTTGAATTTATTTAAAATTCCTGATTGGTTTTAAAATTTCAGATATTTGACATTCATTAAACACAACTTGATTTCATTTAACTTTCAAAATTAAATAATATAAGTTAAATTTAATGATAATTTTTGGTCCAAAATGGAAATTTCAAAAGGAATGCAAAATACAAAACATAAATTTTAAGATTGCTAAGTTATAAAAATATAAACAACAAACGTTTAATCTATATATATATTTCTCTTACACGGCACCAAAAAAAAAAGCCTCATTACAACTCCCCGAATGGCAACGCTAGAAAATCGACCAATGATTGCTGCTAAAAATGTCACATGGCAAATCTAGTTGAGGTGGCTCAACATATAGCGCTTTTAAAAACGGAAACAATAACCAGAGTTAGCATTATCAGGTTGTTCAATTCAGATTCATGCCCTAAAAACATGATAATATTTAATTTAAACTCAATTAGAAATTAATTAATTAACTGAAGTGAGAATGCTTTGAAAGGCCGCTGTTGAATTGATATTTTTCTACTGGGAGCTACCTAGACGTCTAAAAAACGTCTAAGTGTTTGTATTGAATGCATTGAATTTTGTTAATTAATATAGAAATTGATTTCAATAATGCTGATCACCAAAAAATATTTCATTTGGCGATAAAACAAATTTTTGTGTTCTTGAAAATGAAAGACTTTTTGAGGGTTATTATATCACAAGGAAAAGCTAGGGTTTAAAGTTTAGATTTTTAAATAATCAAATTTTTTTCTAAAACTTTCAGTATTTCTAGCATTAACTAATTTATTATACACATTTAGTCGAATTTAGGTGAGTAACTGCAATATTTGATAAGTTATTTTGCTAATATGTTTCTCATTTTTGATTTTTTCACCACGTACAATCTAAATAGCTAATATACTTTTTTAAAAGCCAATAAAAACATTGATAGAATTCTTCTACATAAGTACAATACTATGTCTTTGATGATAAAATACTATGTCTTTGTGCCAGAACATTGTGTTCATCGGCGAGCGAGCGCAGCGAGCCATGGTTCACGGCGTGAACCACATAGTATTGCGTAGCAATTCTCGGGGGTTGGGGAGCGTTAGCGAGAAGGGGGCGGAGCCTCCTAGTATTTTATAATTTACACGAAAAAAACAACAGAGTAAAAAAAATTAACAAGTAAAGTGTTTATTACTCAGTGTGTTACTGTCTACTAATCATGTACAGGATTCTAAAAATTTTCTGGGTGGGCATTACAACATTTATGGAAAACAATAGAAAAATTCTATAATTTTCTGTTGAACAAATTTTTTACAAGATATAGTTCCAAGAAAATGTATTGTATGCCTATAAAAATAAAAGGAAGTTTTTATTTTTAGTTTTCTTAAGCATATTTTAGAAATTTCTCTAATAAAAATTTGGATTATTGTCATCATTGGATGTAGAATAAACAAGGTAAAACTTTGCCCTTGTAGTGTCATAACAGAAAATAAGACATAAGTTCCTGGAATTTATTTCAAACTAATACACAATTTCTTTCTCATATGAGAATGTAATTTTTTTTTTTTTAAATCAGAAAATAAAAAACATCGTAGATCGTGCTGCACTGGATCAAACTACAGATCGAGAAATTTTTTAAATAAAATCTGCTTTGAGCTCTGTTTTATTAAAAAACGCTTGTTGCGTTAAACTTTGAATTGGAGACATCTGCCAATAATGGACGTCACAGTTAAAACAAATTTTCATTTGATTCATTTCAATTTTCAATAGCATTTACTAATGTAGCCATTATTTTATTCAAATATTCTAAACCATTATTTTATCAAATATTCTAAAAATATTTGAATAAAATAATGGTTTATTATATGAAAAATCAGTGAAAACTCCTCGCAAAAATGTAGTAAAAAAGTTATACAAATTAATTGTCGCAAACAAATTAATATTAAGTAAGAACGAACCAAAAGTGATATCGAAATATGCTGACTCACTAATGAGACAGGCGGGATGAAAGACATCGAAACCAATTTGATTAAATAGTAAAACTAGAAAATGTTTCAAAAATCCGGACATGTATCAGGCTTCAATATTTTTCTTACTGCCACAAAGTTTATCAGGGACAATTCGTTAGATTTCAATACAGGTTTTTCTTTAATTAAATATTAACTAATATTTGTCTTTCCAAGCTTTTCATTCTGTAATAACGAATGTCAAGCATTTAAAGCATCCAGTTCAAGAATGTCAAGTATCCAAATAACTTCATTTATTAAATTTGAACAAAATAATAATAATAATAAATATCCGCAAGGCAGGTGTGTATATTTGGGGCTGATGATTATGAAATCTAACACAAAACTGTGAGATCGCGGGTTCTATTCCAGCTGATGAGAGTTTTTAATTATTATTTCTTAATACTGAAAAATGTATTTCTTATTTTTTTTAAAGTATGCATGTTAAAAACTAATAATTTAACAAGTATTTAAAAAACTAGAAAGCTACATCCCCTGTTCATTTTGCACACTAACCCTCATGGTTGCTTCTGATTAATCATTGCAGATTAAGAGGAAAAACGATTTATTTCCATCTTTTCATTTTACAAAAATTACGATTGAATTTCTATTTACATTTTGAAAATGACTAAAATTTGGCAAATCAATAAAATTGGTACCCCCTGCAGAGTGAAGATGGACTCAAGGGCACTGAGTTCGAATCCCAGTGTTGACTGGTCGATACGAATTCTACACCCGGCTTACACCAGCCACTGTGCCGCAGTAAAATATCCTCAGTGGTAGACGGATCATAGGTCCCCTTGTTGTCAGACTGACAGTGGAAAGCTTTTGTGATTTTCATCATCATGAAACTTAAATGCTGGTCAGTTTCATCAAAACGTCCCCCTCCAAGACAAAAATTTCTTCCAATACTTGATCCTGGAGTTCCCTTGTGTTCTGAATTGAGTTTAAAATTAGACGTCTAATAAGTTGAACATTAGTAGTCGTAAAATCGAAATTGGGTTGGCTGTTCAATGACTATTGTAAAATAAACTAATAATTTGTCCGGGATAGCCTGGTTGGCAGGTCGTTGAACTCGTGTTTGTGAGAATGGGATTTCGAATCCAGCCGGCCGAAGAATACCCATGTATAAAATGGTGACTGGTGCATGTTAAATCTGCCGTGGTTACAAAGTCCTCTAAGTTCTCACAACAAATCAATACTTCTGGGTACTGATCCACTTCTCTTGTCTTCTGGATTGAGTTCAAAATTATAAAGTGATTATTCAATATTATACGGAGTTAAACATTTGTAGTCGTAAACTCAAATTAAGTCAGTTGTTCAACGGCGGTTATAAAAAAAAATAACACTAATAATCAAATTGTATTTTCTTATGTTCTTTCTAACTCCTTGCTTATTTTTGACACACCTTCATAATTTCATGCTTCTAAGTCATAGAGCAGCAAAGCGAAATGTAACGTTTAAAAAAGAAACAATTTAGAAAGAAAAAAAATTCGCAAAAAAAAAAAAAAAAAAAAAAAAAGTCATTCAAAATTCTAAATAACATAGATTCAGAATTTCAAGAAAAAAAAACTCTGTTAAACATATAATGGTTCTTCTAACATGCCAAATCTTTACTCTGTGCTTCTGATGTTCTTAAAATGAGTTTCTGTTTTTTTCCTCATTCAAAAAATATGTGTAATAATAGAAAGGCTCTACATTATAGTCCCATCACAATCAATATATTTAACAATCAAGCAATATTATCAAATTTTTAATAATATAATGTTAATATTCAGCAATAAAAAATACGACAGTTTACTTTAGGTGTATAGAAATAGAATTGAACTTAAAAGGGCCCCATCATTTTCAGTAGCTTAGGGCCCCGCCAAGCTTAAATCCGGCCCTGTTTACTTCCCAAACAAGTAACCATTGATCTGAATCTGGGTGGGCTTCAAGCTGCCACTGGAAATTGAACCCCACTTCTTCAGAAAGACAGTTTAGTGCCTTAACCACTGAGCCATTGTGGCTACCTTAGTACAACAGTGCCTTAACCACTGAGCCATTGTGGGGCCAATTTGCTTTCATAATTTTATTTCAGAAACTAACATTTATGCTCATAAAAAAAAAGAGTCCCATGATTAGCTTGTTGGTAAGAGAGCTTTAACCAGACTGATTGAAACTGAATTTATTGAACTAATGAGTGAAAAACACTCTTTCTACTTAAAATTAAATTTAAATTTATTGATGGTAAAATTTATTCACTTAATTTTGATTTTTTTTTCTTTTTAACTTTTAAAATAAAAATTAACATAAAAAAATTTAGTTATCAATTTTAGTAAAAACATTTGGCTCGGTTTTAACATGTGCATTTATTTACTTAGAAAATATTATTCAATAATATTTAAACTAGTGTTAGAACAATTACTTTGTCATTTGTAAGAAATATTTATATTTTTTTGCAACTGAAGTCCACTTATATTTTGATAAAATGCTAAGCGTACAAACCCAAATAAAAAAAAACATTTTGTATCTATTCATTTGAAGCAAATTTAGTACAAGAGTGTGACCCAATTTATTTTTCTTAAGCAATTCTTCTTATTGTATTTTCTTTCTCCTAAACAGACACCTCCTTTTAACAAACTTAATTCTCTTCTCAAAGATGTCCATTCAACTAAGTTTTCCCTGCATTAAAATTCTGCACAAGAGTAAAATATGATGTGTATAAACCAGTTATTTCAGCTTGAGTTATTTAAGAAACTGATGGATGGTCAAACCTTATTCATTAAAAATGGTCAAACCATTTAATATAAAGTCAAAGCACAATACAATTATTCTGACAGTGAACTATTTTCATTTCAAATTTTTATTTTAAGAAAGTTTCGAAATAACTTACTAAGTATATCAGACAGTATTGCTAACTAAAAATATCTATGAAACGTTTTTAAAACTACTACTGCTTGCACCAACAATGTGTCACAGTCGAAGGACAAAATTAACAGTTATTTTAATTAGAATAGTCTAAAATGCAGCTTAAGATATTGTTTTATAAGTTTTGATCAGTTAGATAGCCATTTGCTGACGAAATCTGCAATTAATTTGAAGAAATAAAAACAAAACACTGAGAATTAATTCTCTGGTTCAATTTTTCCCCTTCTCTTGGTCATACTCAGTGCAGGAAGATAGAAAATTCAAATGTACACATTTATAATTTTAAGAGTTTTTTCAAACTTTTCTACCTTCCTTCCAACATACATAAACATTTAACATAATAAAATAACAATAGAAAAAATAAGCTTCAGCAAAATATTAATGATGTTAATAAAGCTTTTGATTTTTCTGCAACAAATGCTATAGAAAACATTATCAGCTCAATTATATTTTTACTCAAAAACTTTTTCATTGTTTTTTTTTTATATACAATGAGAGCTGCTTTACTAAATTGTCAAATGATTATCTTCAAGGTACATTTGGCCCATAAATGCTAAACAATAATTGACCTTTTTGTTAAAAAAAATTTTCAGTGAATTATGAAATTAAAGTACATAAAAAGATATGTTTCCATAATCTCAAAAAGGAAAGATATTTCTTAAACCTTGAACAATGTAAAACAAGAAATAAATAAATAAATAAATAAATACAATTTCTAACACAATTTCCATGAAAACAAGCTGAATGATGTTTTCAGCAAAACTTTGCCTTTTATAAGAAATAAAATTTATCACTCACCACATCAAAGCAATAACTTGACAAATTGCACAAATTGAAGTAAGAACTGTATTCTTGAGCTATGTTTTAGAAAAGAAAATAACAACATGAAAAAACTTAAAATAAATTGAAACTATCAATTTTATGCAATCTAAAGCACATAATTTCATCTTAATAATTAATGATAGAAGTAAAAAAGTCAAAAATATTTATAAATATGAACATACTGCTTTTAAATTTAATGTCATAGTGAAAGCTTTGAAATAAACTCAATTTCTGAATGAAACAAGATTAAAAATAATTCTTGTCTCACTCATGTGTGCTATACCTTGATATTAGTTGGGGAAAAAATGAGCTGTAAAAGAAATAAATTATTTGTATTGAGTACGCAATTTATAGAAATAATGGTTATCTCTTAAAAATTCCTCATCGTGTTACAGTTTCTTGCTATGTACAGATAATTTGTCAGAAAACATCTAACAAATATATATTATTTCTCTTCATATCATAAAAGGAAAACTATCCAATTCTATTGTTTTAGTATTTTTGACAGTTACTAGTGAATTCTCATTAGATAGAAAAATTACATGATTTGACTATTAATTAAAAAAGAAGATAAAAATAACATTTGCTGCGATCAGCATAAATTTCATATCAGTTATAACAGTTTGTACCTGTAAATTATCTATTCACCCCTTACCAAATATTATTTATCAGTAATATTTAGTTATTGTCCATTCTTAGCATTATTTATTATCCATCATATAAGTTAACTCTTTGCGGAATAGCAAATTTCTGTTGCATATGTTAGTCAGGTATGTTATCAGATTAGTTCAGGTGACTGAAGTAATCAGGTATGCTATTGACAAGGCATACCTAATCTTTTTGTTGCTTAAAGAATAATGATAGCTAAAGATTGTGCAAATTTCTTTTACAAATGCTACTCAGGTTTGTTATCAGGTATTTATTGAAGAGGCATACTTTATCTCTTTGTTGATTAAAGAATAATGGTAGCGTAAAATTATGATCGTTTGGAAATAAATAAATATACAATACTAGCGGTTTGTAACATTTTTTGAATAAGTGTTGCTAGACTGGCAAAACTGCACTAAAAAGGTAAACATATTTAATAACAACCTCGTCTGCAACTTGTTTAGAAAACCCACTTTAGATAAATAATACACATCTATACAACTGCAAAAACCACATGTTTTAACTAATAAAAACCATCTAACATTTCACAAAAAGAGTGAAAAAAAATTCCTAACAAGAAAAGTATGAATAATAAATTTATTGCACCCGTTGAAACATAATTAACAAAGATCGTGAATGCATTCTTTTTTAACCCAAGGAATGCACACATGCTGATTTCAGTAAAGATCATGACAACTTAGAATAAGAATTTAGGGGGTTATGCCATTTTTCCTTTAATCAAAAGGAATTCAAAATTTTTTACATCCAATAAGCAATGATATCAAATAAAATAGACTTTTAACTAACTTCTCTAAAACATTTGCTAAATTTTGATCACCATATAAAAATGAATTAATCAGAGTCATCATTGACATAATATTGCGTCTATGGAAAAGCAAAGAGGAATTAATGTATTAATCATTATTATTGAAGGTTTGCTGTAATGGTGGGATCTCACTATACTATATTTTTGATATTGATTATTAATTAAAATGGCTGTAAACAAAATATAATTAACTTCATTAAAGAAATCCTATCATACCAGCCAAATTATTACTTTTAAAAAATTATTTTCTAGTTGTAAAGAAATGCCATTTCAATCAATATTATAAGGTGGTGTTTTATTAAAATCTAGTCACCACCCAAACATATTTTCAAAAAGCAAAAAAATCTACTATATATGTTTTAAATATTTAAATGTAATGGTAGTCAAAATTATTTTATATCACATTTATTAAAATAAGAAAAAAGTGTGAAACTACACATTTTTTTACCGTATTAAATATAAAACTAAAATTTTCCAGAAAATCCAGAAAAGTAGACAGGTATGTCATATGATATTACCTTATTACAAAACATTTTTTTGGTTAACATACTATATATGTTTTAAGTTACTTTTTTGCAATTATCAAATGGTAAATAAGATATATTCTCCCATTAATTACAATATATTTTATGCAAAATTAAGTTTAATCAACAATTATGATTAAAAAAATTAATACAAAATAAATATTTAAAATTATAAAGAAATACTAGAAATAAATTTTTTGCATACAATTAAACAAGTTTTTTTAATAACCATAAATTAAACAAGAATTTCTAAAACAGACTGGTTGACCAAGGTACTAACTAGGCTAAAATTTCATTGTAATAAAATCTGGAACTAATTCTGTATTAACCCTTTACATAGTGCTGGTTTAACTGATGGACCAGAATAATAGGTGTTATCATAACAAATATCACAAGCAAAGGATTAATATGATGAAAAATGTTGGTCAAATGTTCTTTAATCAAATATTTTTATTTATTTCAAAGCAACAATCTATTCATCTTCATGAAACAAAAATGATTCCTATGCAATCATTGGATTGTTGCTTGAAGCAAATATGTGGGATGTTTGCATAATTTTTATATATTAATTAACTAGACTCCCGAATTTAAATTCATTGGTCGTATATTATCAGCACACAATAAAAATAATTAATCAAAATTCTAGATAAATAAGCAAGTTGTAGTCCAAACAGAAATTAGTTATGTATAAAAAAAATAAATACGCTGAAAAAATACTACTCACCCACAGAGCTGAATATAAAGTCGTAAACATGGTTATGAAGTAAACAGCAGTAAAGGGTAATCTCTCAGGAGAACACAAATGCTTCAGGTGATTACATGGTCCCCACAGCACAGAGAAGCTTAAAAATTTAATCTTCATTATTCAACAGCTTTCAAGCATTCCTTAAACATGTTCTGATTTTCACTTATAATTAAAAAATGCTTGTATGTGATAAAATTATATAAAATGATACATACAAAATATGAAAGTTTTGTACATAACATAATTTTATCTACACATTGGGCATGACAATTATTTAACAAAATTGCTACTTTTTGCCTCCAAGTATATTATTAATTTTTAAAATTGCTAAAAAATATACAAGTGTTAAGATAAATTTGAGCAAAAATATTTTCCCTGAGCAAAGAATTATTTATTAAGTAAACAAAATTAAGAAAACTTAACTCAGGTGATATCTAAACTAAGCTATCATTGATCAGTAAAAAGGTGAAAAAAATTTATGAACAATAATACAAAGGATAGGAATGCATAAAAGATGTATAGTTATCTTTACTATTTGTTTCTTTTGTTTAAATACCCAGTATTTATAATTAAACTGAGTCTATTCAAGGGCATCCATTGATTAACTATAATATAAATATGTATTATCTAGCTCAGGAGTTTCCAACTGGTTCCGGCCCGCGAAGCCTTTTTTGTGGCCCGCGAACTAAAATATATTAGTTGTCACTTTTTTTCAGAAAATTTTCGGAAAAAATCTATATGGGTTTAAAATACTTTTCTCATTAATAAAACCTAATTTCTTCATTTCTGTGAAATTTAACATACCAATGGTGCAAAAAAAATTATTTCTCAGGTTTTACACCCAAGAAAATATTTATTCAAATACAAAAATAATCGTGTATGCTGCTCTTTTTTATTTCATTTTTTTTGTATTTTGTGAACATAATTTGGCATGTGCTTATCAGAAATTCTCCCATTTATCTTTTTGAAACCACTCATTTAGAAGAAAATATTTACACACATATTTGTAAACTTTAAATTTAAAATGTAAAAATCAGTTCTCTGGTGGTTGCAGCAGAAAACCTCAATTTTCTCATTGAATATTTTGTGTGCTGCTATATAAGTTTTAATACCAACCTTTTTAAAGTTCTATATCCTAACAATTAGATATCTGTTGCACCTTAATTGTTTAATTCATAGGTGCACATTAAAGTTGTTGTAGCCCAAATTTTTATCATTTATTGAATATTTTTAAAAATATTATTAATAACAGTTAAATATTTTTAAAAATCTACTTATTTTTAATTTACTATTCAATACTTTTGTTTTGTACAACTTGGTAAAAATCTGACAGTAATATTTAATGTTACTTCAAATATAAAAGAGTCCTACATAAAATTTTGATAAAGTTGCGGCCCACCATTTAATTTGTGTTTTTAATTGTGGCCCCCAGCCTTATGTAAGTTAGAAACCCCTGATCTAGCTTATTATCATCTATTATATACTTATGTACAACTTTATTAAATTTTATAGAAATATTTCAATTAGAAAATGCATGTTTATATATATATATAAGATACTTCTTAGACAGGTCTATCCTGCATACAGGGTTGTGTTTTAACCAAGAAAAACTAGTTCTTGCTAAAATATGGTAAAAAAAAAAATTTAAAAAAAAAACTAGCCAATATTATTAACCTCCATTCATTCACAGTGGCTGATTGTTTTAAACTGATAAATACATAATAAACATTATATCACCAATTCATGATAAACATTATAAAAAAAATATATGATGAAAATGAGCTGCTTAAATGATCAGATACAATATTTAAGTATATATTTACAATACTGCCTTAAATTCTCACTAAAAAAGGCAGTCACAGAAATAGTTATTAAATTATCAGGGGTCCGTCTAGGTTTTTCTGAAAGGTACCTATTTTGTGAAAATTTTGACATAATTTGTGAAAAATGAAAAATTATATTAAAAAGTCAACACAAAAACATGGTAAAAATATGGATTTATCGTTTCTTAAGGGATACAAAAATAAAATTTTAAGAAAAAGTATTTTGTGAAAACCGTTTTTCCTAAAGTTGAATTTGTGAAACTACGGTTTTACCTAAAATTGAATTTGTGAAGGTACCGCTAAACGGTAGTAAAGTCGGCCTGGACAGATCCCTGATTATTATTGAATAGTTATTAAAAATGGTAAATATCACTGGAAAAGGAGGCTTTACTCAATGGAATAAAAATCATGGTAAAAACAAATTATCATTACACAATAAATACAATGTCAACTCTGTCTGAATATACAGTACATTCTTTTTATTAAAAAAAAAAATCATGCATTTTCATAACTTCTAATATTTCTTTCAATCTAAATTAACTTAAGATATACCATAGCAAAATCTAATTAAAAAAAAAACTTTTTCAAACTAATTATGGGTTCAAAATGTTTTAATTATTTTTTAAATTCAGAAGGAAACGCAAAATAATTATTTATCGTTATTTCATATATTATTACTAAATATTTATTATAAATAGCACAGAACACAGATATAATACAGTTGAACCTGTTTATCTCGAACCTCTTTATCTCGAAAACCTCTATATCTCGAAATTTTTAAAATTTCCCTACATTTACTGTCTAAAATAAATGTATTTTCCATGTTTATGTCAAGTTTTTTCTTCAAAACCTCCATTTCTCGAATTTCTAATAATCGAGCGCAAATGTCAAAACTTTCCGTATCAGCAGAGCTCGTAGACAGAGATGAATTTCGTGAATCCACAGGAAGTAAGGATGAACAGGTTGGGGGGTTTCTTGGAATTTCAATCACTATCCCTGCACTTCCTTAACTAAAAAGGAATACAATGATTCTGGCAGTAAGTGAGGGGTTAATAAGTAGTGACCATCAGGGGTTAAATTTTCTAATATAGAATAGAAAATAGAAAGCTAAGAATAGAAATTCATTTTGACCTCAAAATTGCAACCAATGGAGCAAAGGATAATTAAGAGTTTTAAAGTGAACTACAGAAAACGATCTATGAGGAATTTGCGATCTTTCTAACCTCAAAAGAATAATTGAAACAAATAAGGTCATCAGTCAAAAATATTATTCATTATTTTCAGTGCTAAATGTATGTTAAAAAACTGTTATGTAAATAGATGTATGTGGTATAATTAATTTAAAGAAATTTCCATATTTTTCTACTAGAAAGAAAGCACTTTTAATCAAATTTCTAAATTAAATTTGATTTCTTTATAGTACCTGTATAACTTGAAACCTCTCTATCTCAAATTTTTCGCCTTTCCAGTGAGATTCGAGATAAACAGGTTCGACTGTACTAATATTGCAAAAAAAATAATAATGCAAAACTTAATATTACTACATTTTTTAGCAATGTAACTGTAAGATACTTAAAAAATAGTTCACCTTCCAATAATGAAAAGACTTCCCATCGAAAAGAGCAAACAAAACTTCCGGGCCTTAAGAAGTAAAACAGGTGCATAAAAAGCTGCCTAAAAGAAGAAAACAAAAATTATACAACTAAATACAAAAAATTTCTTCTACAATTACACATATTTATTGCCAAGAAATAATTTCTGTAGTTTGAATGAACAAAAACCAAGGTCCCTAGAATATCAATGTTTTACATCATTTAAAGTAATAGGATCAAAATTAAAAAAATTAGACTACAGTCAACCCCGCTTAAAGGAATACCATCGGTTCCAGCCAAATCTATGCTATTAAGAGGGTAATTCAATTAGAAGGGGAGTGCTATATTCAATCTTAAATTCTGAATGTTTGTGAAATTTTGCTTTTTAATGGTATTTAATGCGTAGTATAGCGTTTTGATCAAATAAACTCAGTTTTATGATCAATAAATAATTATAATTAAAACTTTCTACCTTAGTATCATAAAAAAATATCATTTACAGTTACATAAAAATTAATCAATGTTAGTGAATCATGTTGGAACTAAAATATTATTTGATCCCATCCGAAAAATTCTATAATTGAAGACTGTTTTTTGTACCCGTTTAATTCGTCAATTTATCAAAATTACATTTTCCCTTTTAGTTTCTCTAAGAATTATCATGACTTGTGCATATTCCTTTCAAACACATTCAGAACTTTTTTTTTTTAAATCTTCGAAACTTGAGAAATTCCTAATTAATGCGCTATTTCAGTTGGGAATTTTTTTGAAATTTATTGATTCTAAGATTCATTGTTTTTTTTGTTTTTTTTTTTCAATTAATTTAAATCATTCCTTTTCGCTCTCAACTTGCAACCAACTCAAAATTATTCACAGGATTAAGCTATTATTCTACTTAAGAGAAAACATTCTTTACACTAGTGTATCAGGTTTTTAAAACTTAATAATGCATGAAGAGGGGACCACAAGTCTTGACCTAGAAACAAATCACTCTATCCCTTTTTCACATACTAAATGATGTGCGAGTGAAGTAAGTCAAACAGGGGTAAAACACCCTTTGTTTACTCCAATGTATAACTGGCAGCAAGACTTGATTAATTTTTCAACTTCATCCCAAACACCTACTAATGAATGAGAAGTCCCTATTGAAATTACCATCTTGTATCTTTATCTTAAAAAGGAAAATTGTATTTTAGCTGGTGAAACATTTCTCGAAAATAAATTTTTTTCTTTCATTTCAGTACCACTTCTTTATGAAATTAAGCGGGGGCAAAAAACAACAAATAATCGTTTAAACGGGGAAATTTGACATTAGTTTAATATAAAATGATTTGGTTCCATTAAATTTTAATCGTATAAGCGGGTTATTCGATTATCCGAGGGGCGATTAAGTGGGGACGACTGTATTAGCTTCTAAGTTAAAAATGTTGAAAAAAGGCACAGTTCATAATTTTTATTTGTCAAAAACTACTAAACCAATTTCACTCAAATTTGTATTTTATCATCTAATTACAATATTCAAAACTATAAAAATCACATATCTGCAATTCGAAGTTTTGTTGACTAAAGATAAAATATAATTGAAAAGAATTTTTGCATGAAATTAGCTTTGGATAAATGAGTTTAATTATAACGAGCAAAAAGTTTTTGATTTGTTTAAAAAGCGTTCAGGATATGACAAAACAGGGAAAAATTAAAATGAGATTACTGGGCTTAAACTTTTGACCACCTTCCAGATTATTTGGACAATATTTTCTAGATGATAGATGTACCCCAAATTTTTATGGTCTGAAACCTAAATCTGTGGAAACAGAAGGCATGTTTATTTACGTTGAAAGAATGTTTTTGTATCTGATTTTGTAACTCAATTGATAGTTAGGTTAAATTAATTAGCATAATTGGGATTAAACCTTCAAATTATTAACATTGGCATTTAGTACATGATAATCACATATTATACCACAGAAATTATTTGTTAGTCATGAAATACGGAGATTTTGTAACTCAATTTTGTTGAAATTTGATAAAGCCAACTACACCGGACACACTAAAATAATTTTAAAAAACGGTAAATAACTACAAACTAAAATTTGAAGATATTTGCTAATTTTGGTTATTTTTTAAAAGGTTTAACCTGACATAACTGCAATAAAGTGGCGAATCATATTAGCCTTCAAATTATTTAGAAATAGTGGTTGATTAAAACCTAATAAGTCAAATTTATTAAACTAAGAATCACACATTAAAGAACTACCACTCAAAAATATTTATCCGCACTCCAGAGCAAGTTGGCATCTCTGCTTAGCTAATAAGCAGTAGTGGAGTAGTGAAATAATTCAGTATTAAATTTAGAATAGAGATATAAATGAAAAAGATAGACATAATTAAATTGATCTACAAACCAAAAAGAAGCATAGCGATCCCATTATAATGCATCCAACAAAACCAACAATTCTTTGTTTCTTAGACTGAAAAAATATAATTAAATTCATCATTAAACATATGACATTTTTACTAAGCAAGCAATTTTTTAAAATAAACATATTTTATAAAATAAAAAATATAGAGTTACAGTTGAAATTGTTTACTGTGTGCTCTGAAAAAGGAAACAGAATGTAAGAAAAAATTTTTAAAATCTGGTCAGTTATATGCTAATAAACATATTTAGGTAAATATAATAACATCTGGTTGTCTCCCAGTCAATAAACAACTTTTCATACACATGTTAACAACTAATCAGCTAAAATTAAACACCTTCCCATTTAATAAACATATTTAGGTAAATATAATAACATCTGGTTGTCTCCCAGTCAATAAACAACTTTTCATACACATGTTAACAACTAATCAGCTAAAATTAAACACCTTCCCACTTAATTCCTAGCGAAAAAGTTTAAATTTAACACAAATTGTTCAATAACTATATATAGATAGAAAATAAAGACTAACAAAGAATGATTCATCACAGGGTTTAAGCTGAGTCTAAAAATTCATTAGCAAAAAAGCTAAAATCTGAAAAAAAGTTATAGCAAAATGCCATTAGGCTTATAAAATTACTTTATATCAAACAAGTACTGTAAGTTATCTGACAAAGAATAGCTTAATGTACAAGAATATCAAAAAGAATACCTATAACAAAAACAAAAAAAACATTTATTATTTATCAAAACATTTTGGTTTATAATTAACAATCTTCCTTTCTTTCATGTTTGCCCATTTTACAAATGCTTCTTGAAAGTTAAATGCACTTTCAGGGCCCTCAATATTAATCATTAACAAATTGTTTATATGGTTGATTAACAACCTGTTTCGAATATTAGTTTTAATCAAATTAAGGCAGCTAAAGCCCCTTTCACAGTCAACAGTGTGCATTGGTATTGTTGCACAATACTCTATAACAGAAGTTATAGAGTAAAACCGAACGTAAAACGTGCAAGATGCGAGAAAAGTATGCAATCACGCCGCCGAGAAACCCTGATGACGAAATCAGTGTTTGAAAGCGGGAGACACGTCTGCTTCAACCAATAAAAAGCGTAGAAAAATGAAGTCCCGATTTCTCAGAAAAGATCTCTCTTTGTGTCGCATTCCTACTTGCAGCAGAAGGTTGAGGGAAAACTTGTTTTTAGTCTTGTGGTTAGTTTATTTTTCTTTTCTTCTCGGTGAAACTCATATATTCTAGCCATTTTTGTTGATCGCTATGCTTCATCTCGTTTGATCACGTTTTTTTCGTGAACGCTAGCGTCATGGTTCTTCTTGCGAAAGATATTTAGATTTCTTCTCCTTCTTGTTTGATCAAGTTTTTTTCATGGATGTTAGCGTCATGGTTTTTCGCGGAAGCTTTTTTTAAAAATGGAATTTAGTAAACTCCTTTAGCAAAAATGCGAAAATGATTTGTTGAATTTTAGCATTTTAGAGGGGTCTTTTCGCATTTTGCGAAAAAAGCTACCATAGCGGAAACCCTGATTCATCATCTGTCTTGCAATGAATCATGCAATTTGTTAGAACATTTTAGCTAGAAGAAGAATTGTACTTCTTGCAATGACTAACAGAATGTAGCAATTCAAACTATTGACAAACTTATACATCTTTTATTGGCTTATCTACCAGACTGAATGCACTATCTTTCCGTATTGTGATCTGTGGCAGAATAATCGCCAAGTCTTGGAAACGTTTGGGCAGTGGCCCGCGAGAAACTAAAAAAACATCACAGAAAGGGACCAATTCGAAAGGTATAACTCGTAGCCACCTCCTGGGCAAACATCTACATGTTTTTGTTTTTTTCTAAATTTGCAAGTTTAAAATCTATTTGGCACCTAGGCGATTGTAGTAGGCGCGGCAGATCACGATACGGAAATATCCCCCCTCAATGCACCATTTTAATAATTTCAATATAATTCCACGTAATACAATTGACTCAATATAATAGTTGACAGAAAATTGATGTATAACTTAATACAACAAAATGTGCTGATTATTTTTAAGCTCTATAAAACCACAATGAGAGCAATGGTAATGATACATGAAGTTTCTAGTTAAAAAAGGAACATTAAAATGCAGTATAACTGAGAGATTTCATGGAATAATTTTAATTATGCAACTATCATAAACATACAAAGGCGAAAGAATAAATAATATCATACTAAGTGGATTTCATTGATAAATATCCATTTTCATTGATAATTTAACAAAATTCATCGTTTTACGTTTACTCACGAAATCGTCATACGTTAAACAATATTACTTACTAAACATTGAAAATATCTAGTAGTATACATACAAAAGATGGAGTGCACTTTAATTTTACTTACTAAAGATGTACAATAGGAATCTTTTTCAGCTTGACTGTACCAAGAATCGACAGATTGTTTATCGTCTTCATAGTCTTGACTATCAGATGATCTGGTAAACCAAGAATCTAAGCTGAAACTTTTTAATAAACCTTTCTGTTCTTCCTTGGTGGCAGATTCATTTCGATTAAGGTAATCCTTGAGGCTTTTGCTTATATCAACAGAAGTGCTATCTGGAGCCATTAAAAGCCATTCAAAATTTCCTTAAACTTTAGATTGGAAAACAAAACACGAAATAGCAAACTAGAAAACAAAATATTTTAATCGCTTCACTTCGTTACTCCACATTTGAAGATTAACGATGTGAAGGCCTCCCTAGCCGAGAGATATTTGAAAAGCAAAGGAGCATTCTTACTCCGGATTACTATCCGTGCAATGCTAATGCGGCGCTAGTGGTAAGAATTTGTCGGAAAAATTTTGGGTTACTACTTCCAATTGATTTTTACACCTAAGCTTGGAAGAGCCCCCATTTAATATTATTACACTTGTAGTGCTTGCAATATTATGTGTTCTTTCGATTTAAATTTCAACGAAGCAAAGAACAAATGTATTTGGAAGAACCCGCAAGCATGATTCCCCAAGATTCTGTGCCAATTTTCATCCCTTCAACAGAGCATGCTTGCTATGTTGAAGGGATAAAAATTAACAACAAACTTGCAGTTAGGTGTAGTTTTAGATATAGCTCCAATGTCTCAATGTCATGAAAAAAATACCAACACGAGGTAACAAATTTTCTGCTGCAAATATAAGGGTTCGACAAAAATATGGGAAAACCTCTATACTAATTCTATGTTTACAATTTTTCTTTGTCCCGCAGTGGACTGATCGTTAAGACACGGTTCCCAGCAGATCACCGAAGTCAAGCATCACTGGCTGCGGTCAGTGTGCGGGTGGGTGACCACTTGGATTAGTCTGCGTAGGGACCGAGGGTGTGCGGTATTGGTCCTCGTTAAACTGTGCTACCGTAAAGTGCTCGACTTCGCGCGCAGGTCGTCGGGCTACCGAAGCGGGGGTGCCATCCCCTCCGCAGAGGATCAAAATTGTGATGGCATTTCTTCGGATCATCCTCCGGGATGCTTCCCAGTCCGTCGCCAATAGCCCATTATGCAGCTCTAGTGCGACGTAAATTAACAACAACAATTTTTCTTTTAGAAATATATGTTTCAGGAATATTTTATATGATAAAATTGTTGGCGCAATTTGAAAGATCACGCCTGAAGCTTTTAAGAATGAGGTCCTTTTTCCAATGAAAAATTCGCATCGATCAAAAAATATGCATCAACCAAAAAGAGAGTAGGAAGTTAAAAGCTTCTTTCAATTTTCAATACCAGTAATTAAAAAATTCCATTGTAATATTAAAACACTACAAAATGATTTTAAAATTGCTGCATAAAAACTAAAAATAAATTATCAGCTTCCTCTCCCCATTTTTGTCTATCCGAATTTTGCATGGGGTAAATATAACACCATCTCTAAAAAGTTAGAGCATGATTTTTCAAGAATTTCACCATATAAAAATCTTCCATAACATCATTTACTGCTAAAAGAAATATTGCTTACCTACAGTTGGTTTGGAAATGTTTCCACGTTTTTATCCAACCACTGTATTTTACCTGTATGCTTTATTTTGTTTTTACATTTATTACTTTCATGGTAGAGAGGGGATATATGCAATTGTGGGGTGGTTAAATTAGCAATCAGTTATAACTTTATCTCTTTAAGAGCGAGCTAATACTGTTGAACCATCTGAGAGTGTTTCACTCTTTAATCTAGGTTCACTGTTTTCGCCTCCAAGGAAAAACTATTTTTTAAGAAGCGCCTAAAGGTTTTCTTGTTATATTTACTGCATTTTTTAAAACATTTTTCTTACTTTTTTTGTAAAAGAATCATGGTAGTTTTTATTCTATTATGAAATGTAAGAAACTAGAACTAAACGTTTAGTTGGTAAACGATAAAAATCTTAAAAATTCTTTAAAATATTATACGATAAAAATAATATGTTATTAGCTGTGATTTCATATGTTGAACAACCATAAATTTGTAAATAATTAATTACGAAATAATAAGAAATTAAGATTTAAATATTTTCCTTCCTATTTCTTTTTTTTTTCTCCCTTTTCTTTCATGATATCGTTCGCCATATGCCAGTCAACTTTTGGGATTTTTCGAAAGATTTTATTTTTACAATAAATCTCGTAGCCATTTTTATGCATTCAAACTCGATTCTTGTTTTAATAAATTTGACTTAAAATGATTTCGACTACCTAGAAGTAAAAATAATTTAAACGTGAATATTGAAGATCTTCTACACATCGTTACGTTCTTCGAAGAGTGTGCTAAGTATAAGAGAAAAGTCTGCTTATAGTGATAATTAAAATTTCATTTTATTGCCACAAAGTAAAATTTGGTTCAAAAATGATAGGGTATACTTTGCGCGACGCAGACTAAAATGAAAAGCAGCGTAAATAAAGCATAAATGTAGTATGGAAATTTGTACATTATAGTTTCGGTTCGAAATCTCCTTTAGCGTCTAAATATCAAATGTGACATTAGTAAAGTAATAAGTTCTCTGATCTGAAAATTAGAGATCTAAAGAGAACTCTTTAATTTTCTGGTGTCATTTGGTGTTAAGACTCTGAGAAAGGATTTTCTCTATAGAACTGCAACTATAATACGTCCCTCTCTGCACTTGATTTGTGCTTTATCCCCGTTGTTTTTCATTTTATTACAAAGTAAAAGCTTTTTTGAAGAGCGTAATAGTTGGTAGGTGTTTCAAGTAGTAAGTATTTTTACAGAAAAGAATTGTGACGTAACTACCACCACAAATATTAAATACTAAATGACTAGTATATAAAATGTTAACTTAAAGGAAGTTCGAAGAGAATATAGTGGATAAAAAGTAGAAAACTCTTACCAGAAGCCTAATTTTTATTATTTATTTTTTATGTAATACAATATTCTGAATGGGGAGTAATGTGGCGTAACTACCACTATATTAAATACCAAATCACTAGTGTATAAGACATGTTAACTTGATTCCATCTTGAGGTACCTTTTGATAGATTAAGGTTGGCATAGAATTAAGATATACTATATTGGAAATACCTCTACTCGCTAACGCTCGACAACACTCGAACGGAGATCGGTGAACTTTCACGATACATTGAATATTACTTTTTACTATCAGTTTTAACACTCACTGGGTCATTTGAACGTTGTAATTTCGTCACACTTAACTCTATTTGCATTTCGCTAAGGTCAACACTTTCAGAAAACGGTACCTGGTATAGTATCGACTGTAACTCTGAGATGACTAAAATAAAAATTAATCTTTTGTTTAAGGCATCTGGTAGCACTTCCTAATATGGATCATCAGTAGGACTGGGCGATATTAGAAATTATATATCGTGATATATCGTCAGTTTTGCATCGCGATATAGCGATGTATCGCGATATAGTATTTTTGAATTTCATTTACTTTAAGGCACAGAAAGTCAGATTTCTATCAAGACTTCATACGCATATTGATTTAAATCAATTTATAAATTTGAAAATATATATGTTTTGCTAAAGAAAGATATTAAATAAATTGACTAAGATGTACAAATCTTACTTAAAATATTTATTGAAAAAATGTGTGTAGATACAGAATGAAATATTTGCACTTCTTTATCGTTTATAAGGTATAAGCAGTCTTAATTTAAGTTAACCCCTAAAACACCCTTAATGAAAAAAATATTGTTATTAAACAAAAGCTGATTTTAAAATTTCAAAATATATTTTAATTAAAATAAAAGTTAGATTGACTAAAAGCCGAAATTTAAAATTAAAAATGTTCGAAATTTAAACTAAAAAGTAAACATAAGATTTGTAATAATTTCTAAAAATTTTCGTTCTCTGAAAGATTTCTCAGTTTAAAAATAAAAAGGGAATTTTATAAAGATATCTAGCTGAAATTATTGAAAGAAAATTTAAAAAATTAAAAAAAAAGCTCGTTAAGAAATTCATTATACACTTAAAACAAAGTGTTAAAAATATTTTTCTTTTTTTAAAAAAGGAAACTTTTTTTAACAAATCAATATTTGCTTGTACTATTATGCGTAAATAATTACAGAATTATTAAGTTCGATCGTAATGTTCAAATTCTTAATGAAGAAGTAAACACAAGTTTTGTTATATTTTCTAAAAATGATCACGCAAATAACAAAAGATTTCTTAGTTTAAAAATAAAAAAATAAATAAAAGTGAAATTTATCAATATATTTACCTAACAGCATAGGAACAAAATTTAAAAAATAAGTTCGTTAAAAAATTATTTGTATGCTTAAAACAAAGAGCTAAATAAATTCTAGAAAAAAAAAATGCTTCTTAAACACTATTTTTATTATTATTTCATATAAATAATTAAATTAAATTAAATAATGACCGAATTATGAACGAAAAACAAAGTAAGGCAAAGTTTCTTAATTAAATTCTTAAAAATAAAAACAAAAGAATTGTGATATTCGGTAATATATTTAGCTAATTAACTAATAATATAAAACGAAAATTTAAAAAAAATAATGATTTTACTCTCTAATAAAACGAAGTAGTAATTGATAAAATAAAAAAAAAGAAATGAATAAAATTCGCAAACTTTTCAAATTCTTTTGAACAAATAAAGTTTATTGACTTATGTCCAAAAAATAAGTTTTGTTTTAACTTTATTTCTAAAAATAAAAACAACTCAAGATTTATAAATTTAAAATCAGTAATAGAAGCCCATTAAATTATTAGAAGTTTTATCCGAAAGGTTTTTAATAAATTAAAAGAAAGTAAAAAAATAACCTAACAAATTTATTTACTTTGTAATTTAATTCCTTATGGGTGCCTTAAATTCGATTTCCGATAATTTTCACATTTAAAAATATAAAAAAAGTTTTGTCAGAAAATAAATAAAAAAACTTACCTAATTAATGAAGAAACTTTTCTTTATAAATTCTTTTCAATAATAGATTGCGTTCAGAACAAGGTTACGACGGCGATCACGAAGTTAATCCCATTGAAAATAATCTACAAGAAACGATTTCAAATCGCGAAGTTGCGAAAACGAACATGTGATATAACGATATAAGGTCTCAAAAGTGATTCTGATTCTACCGCTCATCAGTCAAGGCCGTCTCAACATAACGAAACAATATCGTCTTCCACAGCGCGAGTTGGCATCGGAACGTAAGAGAAAGTCCTTGCGTGTATCGCTATATCGCTATATCGTTATATCGTCTTCTTCACTCGACGGCTTAAATCAGATTTCTGATGCATCGCTTGGAATGAAAGTCGCTGTATCGGTTTGCCGATATAGGCGTTAAATCGATATGTCGCGATATATCGATTTATAGCCCAGTCCTAATCATCAGTTGTACGAGCCGTAAGCAAAAGGTTAAAATTGAAAATCAAAGTCTTGAATAAAAGTTATTTGACAATTAGTGTAAGCCTCATAAATAAAAGCACATCGTAATTTTTTAAATTTCCGTAAAAATTACATTTTTCTCTAAGTGTTAAGTTTTATGTGGGGTAAGTTATTTTCGTAGTTGGAACGGTTTTTTTAAAAAAAAATATTATTTCAATTAAGAATTTTATGTTTTTTTCACTATTACTTTGTTGTCAAGTTAATATATTAGTTTGTAGGATATGGATCATTACCCATTAATCACAGACTTCAAATAATACGGATTTTCTGTAATTTCAGAAAATATTTTTTCTAGAGGTAGCAAAGGTAAAGTATTAATATTTTAATAAACAAGAAATAAAATAAGTTTTACCACAACTACATTAAAATAATTTAAGCAGTATATCTAATTATGAAATTGAGTTTTGACAAAGTTTTAAAAGTTTATTTGTTTAGAAACATCTTGCTTTAACTCACAACCACTGGATAATATCAGGTCCACCAGAAAGTTCTAATCGCGAAAATGCACGCCTCCTTTTACACCAATGCAAAAAGTTTCATCTTTAACACGTTGAATGTGACGCTAATTTTATATGGCTTGCTCGTCTGGCCACACGGTACACAACTACAAACTAAATTTTCAAGTAGACAGATTTTGCTAGTTTTTAAAAGGTTTTAGCATGGCATGGTGGATAAAAATCCACTAAATTGAATTTATTAAACCAAGAATCACAATTAATAAACTACCACTTGAAAATATTTATTCGCTGTCCGGAGCAAGTTGGCATCTCTGTGTATATAAATAAAACTATTTCTGTGTGTTCTATATTGCAGTAATTTCTACAAACCATTCTAGTAAGGATAATAATATGAAAAAATAAAAAATTTGCTCACGAATTATGTGTTTCTAATAATCTTGGCTTCGCCGGTCAACGGTGACCCCCGTGGCATTCAACGTGTTAAAGAAAGTGGTCGGGTATTTACCATCTAAATATCATATTCAAACTTGTAACGAAAATGCCCAACAAAATTAAGCGGTTCATCTGGTAAATACATTTAAGTATAAATGCTCTATCACTTTTTTCCCTTCAAATAAAGAGGCATCTTTGTATAATGGGCGTGTTCTTTTGCGGCCAGAATTCTCTTGTAGACCTAATATACAATATCTGAGATAGCTAATTTATGTATTTTGCATTGATGGAGGGCATGCCATTAATGTTCGAATTTTAATACTGCAGGGTATTCTTAATCAAACTGTGTTTTTTAGATTTAAGCTGTGATTAAACCTTTTCATCTGATAGTTACTACTTTAAATTTAAGAAAAATAATAATACATGATTATTTTTTCTCCCTAATAAGTTTTATTAAAAGCATGTTATGGTGGATATTGACTGTTTTACTTTTAAAAAAAATAAAAAAATAAATGTAAAGTAATGTCACTACACAACAATTATCAAATTTGGAAAAATATGATACTGGTAAATTGTTACAGAAAAAAATTTCGGAATCATTGAAGCCATGGTCTTTTATTAGAAGTAAAAAGTGGTAAAAAATTATGACACAATTCTTTAATTCTCTCGTGGGTACTTTAATCAAAAATATAAAAACTGGGCTCAATTATTTCATTTTTTAAATTTCTTTTAGCGAAACAAAGATTTTTGTTTCCCCAAGAATCTATTAATAAGTAATATTTTGATAGGAAATATTTATTAAAACTAAAGAAGTAATCATATTTTATTTTATAACCACCGTTTAACTGCTGACCAAATTCTAAGTTTACGGCTATCAATGTTGAACTTCGTAGTCTTATAATTTTGGATCCAGCCACAGAAGACAAGGGAAATTCCAAGCATTGAGATGATCTAGTCTTCTTGGAGAACTTTATGATGGAACTAAACCGCATTTGCACTACATGGAGTTGAAAACCACGAAAATTCCCACGGTTAGTCCGACGGTAAGGAGATTCAAACCCATGATCCGTTACCCTGAAGATATATTGCAGCACTGTGGTCGGTGCGAGCCGGGACAGAATTCGTATAAACCAGCCACCGCTGGGACACGGACCTGGGCCACCTCATTAAGAGGCGAAGGCTCTATTACCTGAGCCACAGTGGTCGGCAAATCATATTGAAAAAGAACTTTCTATAAACGCTAATCCTTACCACTTTTTTCATGAACGCTGTTTAACATCACTACAAAGTGCAAGGCAAACTCAATAACATAGAGGAATGGGTTAAGAGAACTGTTTGACGATCGAAACAAGCCAGAAACCACAGCGTAAAGCGGGAAAGAGAAAAAACTGGTAGTAAAACCCTTCTATGTGAAGCCGGTTAGTGGCAGTAGCGAAACTAGCTCTTAAAGTTTCTAAACCATTGGATAAGCTTTATTTTAATTCCGAATTGAGAGAAAACAGCCAAATTAAAAATTGGTTGTTAATTATGAATAAACAGAATTTTTTTCTTAGTTAATTAGTTATCAAATCTTACCTGTTGCAGTCATTAAATGCTTTGTTATTTATGATCTGTGGTAGTTATCAATGCATCATCTTTTTCTGAAATGGACCGAGAGCAAAATATTTTGTTTTATTTATTGGACAAATGTCATTCGTTAAATGACGCGATTGGGAAATTAAACTATTCATCATTATCTACTTTCTCTCAGTTAGGAAACAGTTATACACACATGTTTATAACAGTTAAAAACAATTTTGGTAATTATGAATATTTTACTGTTTTCGAAAACAAGCTAGAATGAAATGATTTTTATTTTACCAGTTTTAGTTATTTTCCATCTTGATCTATAATAAATTTCAGCCCTGTTTATAAAGTTTGCTCGGTTGTGATGTTTTTCCCTTCGAATCCGGGTCTGGGCTGAAAGTACTGATTTTTGTGTTTTCTTTCCATTCTTAGATTTAAATAATTTATCACTATTTACTCTGTTTTGGTTAAAAGGCAGTCATATATATGTATAGAACATAACACGAATCTCAGTGCGCGCTGCCACGAAACGGCATTGACTGATTCGCCGGATTTTTGAGACATATAATGGGGGAATGTGTGAAGTGGGGGTATACATATATATATATATTTGCTTTACACATCCTGAAAACTAGCTATAACTTAAATGGTTATATTACCAGCTTTTCCTCTTTTGCGTCTCATCTTCACCCCTGCTTCTTTTCCGCAAAAAAGTAAACAGTAATGAAAAATTTATAGTTAAGAATAGATTAACTGCACCCGAAAAATAGCTGCAAATAAAATAATTTTGACTTCACCAGTTTTTTCTCTTTTCCGACTCAATTTCAGGCCAGCTTCAAAGTACAAAAATCGTAAAAACTCTTATCATATAGAGATGTCCAAGAAAAAGGCTGAACTATATCTCTTTGCTTTGAAAAAAACAATCAATTGTTCTTTGCACAGTTCCTATTGGATGATTCATGTTCCCATCCCAATAGAAACGTATTCCTATTGGTTGCTATCTGTGTAACTAATTGATCATTGATGGATTTCCAGTGTTGAGCATGTAAGTGAAGTGATGTTAGCTTAGACACCTCTATATAGAGAAGCAAAGAAGCACAAAGACTCTGAATACGACGTTAGAAGTCCATGATGAATGGGAATAGGGTTGTAAGCGACTTTAGGCATCTAGTTGAATGATCAGGATCGTAGCTGAAAACAGTAAATAAGTAACATATGTACCAATCTTGAACATATAGAAAGCCTTAGTATAACTAGAAATGTTTTGCTTTTTGTAAACCCTCTGAAAACGGGGTATAGGTGAAAATTCCTGTATGACCCAATATAATTGCAAATAATAAGCATAAAAAAATGCTATTGTTATTTACCTTTATCTTTTAATGTTTTTCAGACATAAATGCTTGTTGCAGATTTCTGCTGGATTTTTTTATAGTACTTGATCTTTAAGTTGTATTTTAGTGTATTTGACTTGCCAAAATATGTGTTTATTTAATATAAAAAAATGTAAAGATAGGGCTTTGGAACAATAGTAATAATAAGTCATACTTCTTCCTAAGGGGCATTAAACTGTTCCTTATTATTGTTTACAGTTTTTGCTGTTTCCACTAGTTAACAACATAATGCACAGAAAAATCCTTTTGTCTACATAAAAATAATATTGCTTTTTTCCAAAATGCTATTCTGAACAATTTGAATTGTGGCTTAGCATTATATTACCTCGGACAAAAATGTATTCATTTATGTGTCATCAATGTATTCATTATAATACATGTATTATGCAATGAAACCACTTGTGTTCATGTAACGAAAAGAAAGTAAAAATTGTCTCTTTTTCTAAACAGAAACAATAATAATTCACATTTTTTGTCACTTTGAAACAAAAAAGCTTTATTGGATTATACGCACCCTCAAAAATTCACCTTCACAATAAAATGAAATTCTACAACAGAATAAAATAACTTCAAAAAGAGGATTATAAGACAGAGGAAATCGGTCAAGTTCCCCTTCCAAGTTCAACATATTCCATTTCAGTTTGAGAAAAGATGGTTGCTATGGATACTGGAGATCTTCAAGAAGGATGATATGAGCTTCCCCCGCATCTTGTCTGACAAGAGAATATTCGGATGGGTTACTTCTCTTTGTCCTCCCTATTGTCGAGAAAATTCAGAATTTGATTGATTGCCCTGCTGGACAACTGAATTCTTTTTTAGGTAATCGGATGAAGACAATGAAATCTCCCAAATGCTTGATAGCTCGCCAAGCATCTGCTCAATTTCGTAAAGATAGTTTTCAAAAGAGATGGCTCTGTGGTTTGCAATAAACAATAAACTCAATGGAACAGTTTTTTTAGAATATGGATGCATATGTTTTGTTATTTGTGCGTTTTGCTCTATCTCAGAGATATTTGTTGTCTATCCAATTTAATTAAATAAATTAAATTTAATGCTTTTGTGAATAGGTATTAACAAGAGGAATAACATTGCATAATAATAGTTAAGATTTAATGATATTTTAATAAATCGCATAAGAGCAATTTTATGCCAACGTTATTTTTGGTATTTATACCAGAGATCCAAACTGCTCCGGAGACGTCAAATTAACACGTTCACGCCGGGAAAAGTGAAAATACTGGTGCGGGAAAAGAGAAAATACTGGTAGAAGAACTATTTCAATATTAGATAATATTCGGGAGGAGTTAATCTATTCTCAACAATAACAATTCACTGTAAGGAAATTTATCACGGCGAAGAAGCAATTCAATATAAAAATTGCATACGTTAAAAGCAATTGGTAGTTATGGATTTTTATCATTCTCGGAAAAAAACTAAAAAATGAAATTTATTGTTACCAGTTTTTACTCCAGTGCGCTGCCAAGATGAGAAAATTTAGCGTGACCCACCGTGGTCAAACACAAGTACTAGAGCAGGGATGGCGAACCAAAGGCACGCGTGCCATTTATGGCACGCGACACAATATTTTGGACACTCCACCGATCACAATTGTTGCTACACTATGAATTGTTATTACACAAATGTTATTACGCTATGAAGCATATGTAACAATTAAATTAAAATTCACAAAAAACAAACAAAATATTAAACAATTATTAATAAAAAAATTAAAAATTAATGCTAAAAAACAATTAATAACCGTAAAAAACAAGCTAACAAGAAATAACTAGCAAAAAAAATCAACAGTCCTGCTTAAACTAACATCTTAGAACCTAATATAAGTTATTGGTCATCTAATCTGCAACAACAGAAGTCACATTGATGTTACTTTAATTGAATTACTTGTATAACTGAGACATAGCAAAATGTTTTTTTTTTCAATGTAAATAAAGAGTTTTGAGTTGATAGTCTTTAGTATTATTATTTTCCCAATAATCACGAAGTCAAAATTATTTGACGGCACGTCTATGACCTCATTAAGCAATTTTTTAGAGAAAATGGCACGTTGGTGTATAAAGGTTCGCCACCCTGTACTAGAGAGTCATACCTGCCAACTCCTCCGGAAGATTTAATTTTCATATTTAAAGTGGTAGTAATACTCAGGTTATTCCAACTAACTTTTTGAATTAAAATGATAATTATAAATGAGTTTGACCATCACTACATATAAATAATTACAATAAATATATAAAAGCATAATAAGGGAAGCGCAAGTGAATTTCTTCAATATCAAAGCAAAAATATATTTTTGAGTCAGATTGTTTTTTGTTTATTGTTTTACAACCACTCTGAAAATCCATTCTTGGAACAAGTGAAAGTTGGCAGGTACGGGGAATGGTGAATTATATAAGCCTACGGATTATTTAGAAATAGTGGTGGATAAAAATCTACTAAATTGAATTTATTAAACCAAAAATCACAATCGATAAACAACCACTTTAAAATATATATTTGCCGTCCGGAACAAGTTGGCACCTGTTTATATATATATATATATATATATATATATATATATATATATATATATATATATATATATATATATATATATATATATATATATATATATATATATATATATACATATATATATATATATACATATATATATATATATATATATATATATATATATATATATATACATATATATATATATATATATATATATAGGGGCCGTTCAAAAAGTACGTACATCCCGAAGGGGGGGGGGAGGGGATTTGCTATTATGTACGGTTTTGTACGATGGGGAGGGGAGGGGAGGAGGTATTATACAAAGTACGTACTTTATAAACATACACCAAATTTAAATTTGACTTCAGCCTACACACTCCTTAAGTAAATATTTAATTTTATTTAAAACATAATTATTTTAATTTTTATGAAAAAGGGGGGTAGACTAATAAAATGTACGTACTCTAAGGGGGGGAGTAAGATCTTATGTACAGTAATGTACGAAGGGGGGGGGAGGGGTTTAAAATTTCTCCATTTTTGTGTACGTACTTTTTGAACGGCCCCTGTATATATATATAAATATATATATATATATATATATATATATATATATATATATATATATATATATATATATATATATATATATATATATATATATATATATATATATATATATATATATATATATATATATATATATATATATATATATATATATATATATATATATATATATATATATGGGTCATTTTCACAAAAACAGTCATTTTCATGTCCCCAGTATATTTTATGCTTGTTTTACAGCTAACGAAAAAAAAAATTTCAGGGAAAGTGTCCTTCGGAATGCAAGCTAACAAAAGAATAAAAATAAAATTATCAATTTTTATTTTTTATTTATTTTAGGTAATTAAAATATACCAATATGTCATTCCCTCACTTGTCCCCACTGCTGATTTAAAAAAAGAAAAAAATTGTTTCTGAAATAAAATTTTTTTTTTTACAAATTCGTGTTTTTTATTTCAGAATACTGAAATATAGAATTCAGAAAATCAATTTTATATTTAATTTCTGATAAAAATATTAACACAGCACTATTTTAAACTTTGTCCCCAGTGTTTCGCGTCATTCCCTCACAACAATGTTCTTATCACCTGCAATCTTCTTAGAATAAAAATATTTTAATAAAAACTTCAGAAGTTAACAACTGGCATCATAGAACAAAATTGCAGTATGTTTCCATCTTCAACTTAAAGAAGCTTTGCTGTGGAATAAATTTGAATGAATCAAACCAGGTAAAATTTTTTACATTTGTCATTCCCTCATGTCACTTTTTAGAGTAAAATAAAATACAACCTCATCGAGAAAGTGGATAATTATATGTTGCTTTCTTGTATGAATATAATTGTATGTGATTGACTTCAGAAATTAATTAGGCCTAACTGTTATTTTTAAATTTTATTGAATTCGTCATTCCCTCACTAGTGTATAAAGTGAGGGAATGACGCTGAAGTGAGGGAATGATTCACGATGAGTATATTATCAAATTTTTTTTTGTTCAATCGTGCCAACCAATTTTATTTCCCAAACCTGTAAAAACTATTAAATATATAAGACTAAATTATAATAAATATTAGATATACTTAGTATGTTATCATTTTCAAACTTTAGGTAGATGTAACTTAGATAAAAACATGTATTAAAATAAAATATCATTCCCTCACTATTAGTGTCCTTCCCTCACTTTTTAAATAGTGAAAATAATTAATTTACTTATTAATTAATTTGAAAAATAAATTAAAAAATTAATAAATTAATTTATTAAATTAATTAATTTATTTATTAAATTAATTAATTAATTATTAAAAATTAATTAATTATAAATTAATTATTTAAAAAATTAATTAATTTAAATATTAAGTATAATTTATAGGATATATACTTTCTTTATAATGCCATTACATATTTCTATTAATATTAAAAGTTTCAGAGCTTTTTATTCACTTTACTTTTTTGGGATTTTATGAACTGAAAAATGACAGTTTTCGTGAGAATGACCCATATATATATATATATATATATATATATATATATATATATATATATATATATATATATATATATATATATATATATATATATATATATATATATATATATATATATATATATATATTTGATTTTTATAAAAATATCCATCAGACGATAGGTGCTCGTCAGGCTTCCTTGTTATAATTCATATCGAACTACAGATTTTATAGGATAAATAACTAATATAGTATTAAATCAACTGGTAAGTTCTGTCCATGAAAATAGACGCCTCCTCTTACAGTAATGCAAAAAGTTTCTCCTATAAAAGGTAGTGTTAAGATATTATTTATCCTTTAACTTAATAGTAATGTTCTAGCTTTAAGAGACAAAGCATGTGTGGTTCAAAACAAGATGTACTTACTTATTCAAACTTGTAACGAAAGTATCAGCCAGAACTAAGCATTTCTGTACTTATCAGAATTTCATAACTAAGCATTTCTGTTAATTTACTATTTATTGAAAGAGAATGTGATGAATAATTTGTAACGTAAGTCGTGGTGATAGTTACGATTTGAAAATGAAATAAATAACGAGGAATTGAACTTACATTTTTAGTCGCCAATGGCATACCGCAGTGTTTTCCAAAGTGTGGTACGCGCACCACCAGGGGTACGGAACAGTTTAGAGGGGGTACACGTTCTTATGCGAAATATCTTGCAACAATCGAAAATTTCAAAATATTTTATTTAAAAACAAGACTAGCCAAGGAAATTTACGATTATGTATTTTTCGATTGGCTATTTTTTGCAGAGTTAACAGTTAATAATTAGTGGTGACAACATCCAGTTGTGACTTTTAACTTTCGTGCAATTTCTTATAGTAAAAAATGCATTGATTTTTTAGTGGTACATAGCGTTACGAAGAATTTTGAAAGGGTACGCAAAAGTAATAAGTTTGGAAAACACTGGACAGCCGTCAAACCTGATGAGCCGCAAGCCGCTTAAGACCATCACCTCCTACATCGAGAAGCCTCCACACGGTCTTTTATAAGTAGTCCGTGTAGACTGTTTAAAAAGTGAACCAGTTGTGTGCATGAACCCAAAACCCTTTATAAAAGTAATTGAGTGAAATTTATCTTATATATTTGAGAATTGAATCTGTAGTGGTTGACAAGTGAATAAGGCAAACCAGTAATATTCACAAATAAAATAAATTTTTAGTCATAAAACCATTTTCTTATTTTAACTATATTCTGTATTAAATGACTCTTTCAGTAAGTGGAGATCCTTCACAGTGGTCTGATTGGACTACCTATGAAAAACCGTGTAGAGGCTGTCAGATTACGAATTCAGTTCAGTTCAGTTCAGTTATGAGCATATATGTATTTTATAAATGTTAATCAGTTGTATTAGACTGGTATAATTTTCCCTCTCTCTCAAAAAAAAAGAAAGAAAGAAAAAGGGTTGCGCAAATTATCTACTATCATTTTTATCTCTATTGCAGTTGCCTGAAACAATTTCATATAATTATTGGAGTGATAAGGATTAAATTAACCCGTTTTGTCCCGAAATTATAGATTGAAATGATACAAAAAGTGGTTTTATGGAAAAAGTGGTATAATATATTATCGAAATTAATCGTTTTTTCTACTGTTAGAACATTCAAAAAGTCTTCGATAGATTAAAAAGTGCCTGCTCCTTATAATTCTTGATCTAATCAGAAATAACTAAATCATCATGGTATCTGAAAATCTTTTAATTCACACAGATAAATGAAAATACTGAAAAAAGTTTCCCATCACAATGAATGTCTTTGAAAAAAGGAATTGTCCTAAATATATGACGCTGGGCGTTAGCGGATTAAAACCAACTACTGATAAAAGTAAACATTTCCTTGAAACAAAGAATTAAATCTAAATGTAAGTTTGTGTTACGGACAGTTGCTATACAGTTTAAGCAGAACGAGAAGTAGTCATAAACTAAATGAGACATAATAAGATCATCACTAAAAAAGTTAACATTAAAATCACATCATTTTCAGAGAGTTAAATACGTCATTTGAATTTCCCACTGATAAAGTTACACTTGACAATTAAAATCATACGATAGATCGGACGTTTTTGTGTGGGCGTCAAACATCCGCAAGAGTTGTTAGATAGTAATTTCTCTTAACTAATAATTAAATTAGATTATAACTTGACTAGCTCATGTTTTGTCAAAGGCAGATCAAATAATAACCTTGACAAGCTGACGCTAATTTTATGAGAAAAAACGCATTGCTGTTAGTACGGTTGAGTAAATCAGTATTAAACACGATAGTTTGACATCGTTGATTGGACGAATAAAGTTATTAAAGCAGAGGTTATTCAACTTTCGAAGTTTAACTTTATTCAAAAAGATAATTTTGTTCAGTAATCAATCAATTTAACCTACACATAAATAAAATTGAAGGATAATTAAATGATTCTTAAAAACTACTCGTCATTCAATAGAATATATATATATATATATATATATATATATATATATATATATATATATATATATATGTATTATATATAATCAGTTAAATTTCAATAAATAATATAATATTTAGGAATGTTATTCTTATTTATAGCCAGATTAACTTATCAAGAGCCAGTATTCCCAATTTAGGAATATTGTTTTTCTTTGAAAAGAGAAAGTCAGTGCGTTTCTTTGAAAGAGAAAGGTAATTTAATCATTTTATTCTTAGGATTTTAAATAATTAAGACTTTCGTGTCCATCATAATGTATTATTAATATAAATATTTTTACAACTGAATCGATATTATTTGAGTATAGTTTTTTTTTTAAAATGAAAGAGGGTAACTAATTATAAAAATAAAACTTCCATTTCTTAAAATGTTCACATAAGCCAGTCAAAATTTATTTAAAATTCTGAGTATTAAGCATACATACTCTTTTACTTCTCATAGAATTATAAAGGGAAATAAAATAGCAAACGCACTAAAACTACGAAGATGACATGTGATTACATTTGCACAAAAATGAAGTTTTAAGAATTCAGAGACTCATAAATTTAAACCAGTGTTCTACAATATTACATACAGAAGCACTACTTGTTAAAAATGGTTTCACTTAACCTGTTCTCAAATATTCAGAAAGGGAAGTAACTTTAAGCAGACTTGATCCCCGGGACTTCCATCAAGTTGACAGAAGGAAAGTCTCATGAACTTATTTTCTGCTAAACGAATGCTGAGAATTTCTTCCGAAAAGTATCATTTACAAGGAAATATAAACTTCTGAATTAGTTTTAAAATTTTGGAATTTCAAAAATGCGCAGTTGATGTTATTACCGATTGAGAAATTACACAGGCATACTTTGAAAACCCACCATGATGAAAACGAATATTCAAGAGATTTTAACCTTTGCTCTCGAAAGGTCTGTCTCAGTCATCATTGCCACCTTTAAAATGCCTATGTACCACTCTAAATGTTTAGTAATCAAAATAATTTGCAAGTTTCAGGTATCATATGGCTAGTGTATGAGTTGCATTTCGGAAACTATGTCTTGAAATCAATCCATTCTTTTACCGTTAAGAAAAATCAGAAGTATAAAGAGTTAATATACTTTTAGGTATTATTTTTAATTTTCACTATTACTACTTACTTTAACCCTTTCGAAGGCCGTGGGAAGTATACTTACCACCACTTTTAATTTCGGTTTCCATTTGTTAATAACTTCAGCTTTCTTGAAGTGCGTTTGAATAAATTTGTTAGTTTACAAAAACGTATAAAAGTTATAAAATACACAATTCCTTTTGAAGTTTGTAGCATTTTTTAAATTTATTTTCTAAATAAAGAAAAATAAAAGTCAATAAGTTCTTAATAGGTCGTGTTAAATATATTTACCATCAAAAAATGGCATTTTTATAAGCTAAATGAGTTTTTTTCCTTATATCAATTACTATTCTTAAAACAATTTAAATTCCAAAAATATTTCAATTTACCTTTACTAGATGTAAATGGCCCATTAAAGGGTTAAGTGTATAACTACCAACTTTTACTCCTCGATGACGATTTTTCCTAACTGAAAGTGAAATTGCAATTAACTGTAGGCAGAAATAAAAAAAACACGTGTTTAATTCGTAATTTGTTTGCTGAATAATCAATTGCACAAACAGAGGTGCCAACTACTATGATTTTGGTAAAATTTTTTAAAGAGCGGTAGATAATCAAAAACTATAAAGCTTTCAAAAACTTTGGTACTATTGTCAGCGTTTTATAAGTCTTACTACGAAAAATGCGAAATAAAGTGGCATTTAATTTAAGCTTTTGAATCATTAACATGCGATCTATCAAAGTAAGTAAATGATAACTTCACAAATTTGATCAATCTCATCAACCCTCAATTTCTCAACTTTAAACCACAACCACTTTCAGTCTCGACCACAAATCTCAACTTTAAAATTTTAACTTCAGCATCAACTTCAATATCGCAAACACTTCAACTGAGACTGCTCAATAGCAAATAGATTAACCAGCCGTCATAGTGTTTCCTCACATTGGTACTTCACCCTCATCTACAATTAACAATTGAAAATTTTGAGCAAGCTGCTTCTTTTTATCTCAGGTTATATTATTTCTTCGAGCTAGGAGCTTCATATGATAAATCACCAATCAAAAGGTCAGCTGACAACAATGTGTCACTTCATATTTTAAAAGCTGAATGGGATGAGGATCGGCTACGCTGCCCAGATGCCCAATAGTCAGTAGATACTAGGACTAAGATTAACATGTAGTGGCGGGGAAAATAAAATAAGTTTAAATCAAATTTACAAAATAAAGAATCATATACATCAAAATATTAACTTGAGCAACCAGCAGAAATTTTTTCCTCAAAGGCGTAGAAATTTGAAAAACAAGCAGAATAACAGCGATTTAAGTTTAGTTATTTAAGAGTAATGATTTCTCCTCGCAATTCTGTTGTTTCTTTATGAAATTCTGATAAATTTTCATATAAGAATTGGTATTGTAAAACTCTTATTAATCCGTTTTGTCCCGACTTTATACATTGAAATGATACAAGAAGTGGTTTTATGGAAAAGGTGGTATGATATATTATCGAAATTAATTGGTTTTTCTACTCAAAATTATTGGTTTTATTGGTTATTGGTTTTTCTAATTATTGGTTTTTCTATTCAAAAAGTCTTTGATAGATCAAAAAGTACTTGCTACTTTTAATTCTAGATCTAGTCAGAAATAAGTAAATCATTGTGGTATTTGAGAATCTTTTAATTCACCCAGATAAAGGAAAGTTCTGAAAAAAGTTTCCCATCACAATGAATGTCTTTGAAAAAAAGGAACTGTCCTAAATACACTGGTTATCATAAATTAAGGAAAATTCACAAAAATCGCGATAACTCAAGAAATTACACATGGAATTTTATGAAACTTACCCACAATATACAACACATAGTAAGGTATTAAACAACATAAAAAGAAATTATCAGACATTAATAGTAGTATAGAAATTAGCACACGTATAAAATAAACAAATTGGAAGTATCGGTTTGCAATAGAAAAAGTACCTTTAATATGGAATATGATTGCCTCTAGAAGCAATACAGCACAAACAGCGATGTGTGATGCTTTCAATTATGCGGTCTATCAGTTCAATAGGAAGTGAGAGCCATTGCTCTTGTAAAGCAGTTGCAAGCGTGGCAAGGGTCTGAGGGGGCGGATTGATGGCAGATACACGCCTCCCTAGAGCATCCCAAACGTGCTCGATAGGATTCAAGTCCGGGGATCGAGCTGGCCACTCCATGCGAGTAATTGTTTCCTGTTGAAGATAATCATCAACAATGCGAGCTCTGTGTGGTCTTGCATTATCGTCCTGTAATAGGAAGCAATCACCAATTGCCCCGGCATATGGGCGCACATAAGCATCAAGGATGTTGTCTCGATAAACCTGAGCATTCACGGTTCCCCTTGGAAAGACATGGAGGTATGTGCGCCCTCCTAAGGATATGCCTCCCCAAACACAGACACTGCCTCTTCCGTATGCATCTCTTTCACGGATGTTTGATGGATGATAACGGGTCCCAGGTTCTCTCCATATCAAATAACGTCTACTGTCACTTTCTAGACTAAACCTGGACTCATCCGTAAAGAGAACAGGCCTCCATTGATCTGACGTCCAGTGGACATGTTGTCGGGCCCACTGCAAACGGTCTCTCCTATGGCGTGATGTGAGCGGCACGCAAATGGCTGGTCGTCTCGCATACAGACCACCTTCGTGGAGCCTTCTGCGCACAGTTGACGTTGACACCAACCTTCCGGTGGCTGCAGCAAGAGAGGATCTAAGATGTGTCGGAGTAGCGGTTCTATTCCTGCGTGCACTTAATGTCAAATATCGGTCATCGGCACTGGTCGTAACAGTTGGCCGTCCTTGACTGAACCTCCTAGATGCCGAATCTGTGGTTTGAAATTGCCTCCAAAGTCTATGAACCACAGATGGACTCACATTTAGCCATCTGGCCACTTCTGATTGACTCTGCCCTGCCTCTAGTCTCCCGATGGCTCTCCATCGTAGTTCTTCAGGCAAATGATGCCTAGAGGTCATTATTACGAATTGGCTATCTCAGATTTTCAATGTCGCAATCACAGTAAAATTTGTGTGCTTTCTCTCAAACTTGGACTTTTATGCTCCAGGCAGATGACGTAAGCCGAGTGCAGCGCCACTAATTTGCATATTGCAATTTTACTCAGCTACTCTTAGTGGACAACATATGCAAATTTTGCACGGTTTGGCTTACTTTTGAAAGAGTTATCGCTATTTTTGTGATTTTTCCTTAATTTATGATAACCAGTGTATATGACGCTGGGCGTTAACCGGTTAGAAATGTACATAAAAAAAATTAGATTTATAATTTACCACTTTAAATAGAAAAATTTTAATAATATAGATTTTAATTTACATTAAAAGTTATGATAATCATACATTATATTTAGTTAATTGAGGCATTTCCTAATATTAAAATATACTGGATAATGCCGAGAATTCGAAAGTAATATTTCTGTTACATACCCATACCTGCCAACTTTTAATCCCTTCCATTATTGTTTTTCCCTGTGGTATTAAAATGGAATTAAAACTTCAATTTTAAGCAAACAAATACGTTGTATTTGAGAAAACTTAAGTTCACAACCATGACAGTAACGCATATTAATATATGTACTTAATTTTTGTAAGAATAGTGGTGATAAATATCATTTAAAAATTAAGATTATATAAGAAAAAAATAGTATATAATTACTACCACTTTAAATATAAAAAAAAAATCTTTTCGAAAATCCGGAGGAGTTGGCAGGTATGCATACCCATCCTATCCCAGGTTAGAAATTTTAAAATACAGTGTGACCCATTTAAATAATGTCTCATTGATTTTCTGCTATCATGGGTCGTGAAATAAGCAAACATATATTAAAAAAAATTACGGAAGGAAGAAAATGGTGGTACTATTATTTACAATCACTGGTTACAAATGGGCCAAATGTTTCTTTTTCTTCTTTAATAGACTTTCATAAACAAAAATTGTCATTTGTTGCAAAAACTGCATCAATTGATTTGTCCTGTTATCGTTTCTCTTTGGTTTTAAAATCCAATCAATATACATTTCTGAAAATATCATTAAATTCTTCTCCTTTTTAAGTATTTATATTATATAAAATCACCGCCAAGATAGTTAAATAATGAATCATAAAAGGAATACTAAAATAATTTAAATTACCATTACATAAAAACAATAATAATATTCGATGGGGAAATTAAAAGAAAAAAACTCAGAGGGGAAAACAATAAACTCCAAAAATTCCAAAATTATCATCTGCTTTTTTTTAATTTTGATCTTGCTGTGCCGATTTTTTATTAATGCTTATGATAGCCTGATATTTTATGACTTTTGCAATTCTATTTTTGAGATAAAGGTTCTGAAGTTGATCGAAGTTGTTCAGCTCATTTTAAAGTTTTAACTTAAAACAATATTTAAAAAAGAATTCTAAAAAAATTATCAAACAGCAGCGGTCGCCATAGCAACGCATGCACTCTGTTTGCTATTACTCTTGAACACAGTTAAAAAGTGTGATGACGTCCAAATAAGGCGCGCACGCCATCAAACTCAAAACAACACCCATTTTGCCAATGGGTAAAACGGGTCGCATTTATGTCAGAGACAAACAATTCATCGATAAGCCGTTTCATCGACAGATCATTTCATCTATTAGGTCATTTCGTCGACAGACCATTTCGTCGATAGGGTCATTTCGTCGGCAGTGTCACTTCATCGACAAGGTCTTTTTGTCGTCAGGGTCGTTTAGACGAGAGGTTCTTTCGTCGACAGGGTCAATTTGAAGAGAAGGTCATTTCATAGGCAAAGTCAAACGTAATTTTGAAACTATTTTTTATGATTTGTTATATTACTCGTTATGTCGCGTGCATTTATTCGTAATTTAGCATATTAGTGTTAACCTAACCTAGCCTTAACCTAACCTAACCTTAAACCTAGCCGAAAGCAAAATTTTTATAGTAAGTTGTAGTTGCCAGAAAAGAAGCATTTTTTTTGAAAATAGGCTACTGTTTTTGGTTTACATAACGCTGCAAAAGCAAAACATTTTTGTACATTAGATGTCCTAGTTGTATTGTACACATTTTAAGTTGTATTTTATAGATAAGATTAATTTTTAATGTGCATTATTGTAGATTAGTTTAGCAAAAGCAATAACTATTGCGAATGATTCTTGATAAAACAAGTGATTGAAGAGAGAAAATCACTAGAAAAGAAGACATAATAGTATAATAATCAGTGAGGTAATTGAAACCGCTTCCTCGGTAGATCATTTCATTGACAAGATCATTTCGTTAGCTGGTAAATTTAACAGTAACAGGTAAAACAGGTTGCTCAGTGACAAATTTCCCACGAAAAATAATATGTTGTAGTTTTTAATCCATCCATGCTTGATTCATTATTTTCACCAGTTTCAAAAATATTTTAGGCTTGAGAGAACTCTATAGTATAATTGTTATACATTTATATTTATGTAATGGTGGTCAAAATTTTATTATTTTATAAATTAAATTTATAAGTTCAAAAATTGTAGAAAGATAAAAAAAAAGAAATTTAGTACCACTTTAAATAAAATAATAAAATTATAATTAAAAAAATATTTGTAACCAATCTTGTGAATCGAGCAAAATATTGAATCTCAAAATAACGAGAGAGCCGACATAGATAAAAATAACAAAAATAATAGTTAGAAACAACATATCGTCTAGTCTCAATATAGTTCTTGGGAATGCTAATAGCATTAACAATAAAATGACTGAACTTTTGGACTTCGTAATTAATCATATTCTCCAGACATCATCGCAATCACGGAAACTCACGCAAAACCAAGTCAAAAATTGAAAATTCCTAACTACAATTCATACAGGTGCGATCGCCTCTCACACTACGTTGGAGGCACTGCTATATATGTTACTCGAGCTTATAAATCGGCGGTATACAGCTTAAAGACTACGGACAATATCGATGAAACCTCGATCATATTACAAATCAATGATCGAAATATCAAGATAACTACACTATACAATCCACCAAATAACGAACTAAAGGAAAGTTTTTTCAGAAACATCTTCAACGCCAACATGGACACAATTTTATTGGGTGACCTTAATGCAAAGAATAAGATATGGGGGTGTAATGCAAATAATAAACAAGGCTTAAACCTGCATAATATCACCAGAAGCCTAGGACTAACCATTTATGCTCCACTGGAACCTACGCACTACCACTCATTCCCAGGTTACAAGCCTGATATTTTAGATATTATGGTCACAAATATGGTAACACCATTCGCCATGAATGTTATAAATGAATTAAGCAGTGACCACCTTCCTGTTTTTATCTTCACCTCCTTACCCAGGACAGAAAACATCATCACGACTAAAAAGATCGACTGGTTACTGTATCACAACATCCTCACAAAAAAGCTCAACTCCCCAACCAATATTGATACAATTGCTGATATTAATGATAATATCGAGACGCTAACTAAGGACATAAACTATGCCCTGCGTGAAGCCACTACTGAAAGAACTAAAGACCTAAATAACAGAAAATTACTTATCTATATTAAGGATATTATCAGATATAGAGACAAACTTCAAAAAGTTTATAAGAGAACCCTCAACCCAGTTTATAAAACTGAGATTAACAGGTTAACAAGGGATATAAAAAACAAATGCCAGAACTACAGGAATGAAATTCGGAATGAGAAAGTGACAAGCCTAAATATGGGAGATAACTCCCTCTGGAATATGGCTAAAGCATTACAAAAAGGCACCACCAACAAATCTTCCATTAAAGGACAACGATACGATAGTTTATACGGACAATGATAAAATCAACGTGTTTGCTAAAACCATGCAAGATCAGGTTTCTTTAAATGCCGAACCTTATTGCCCCTACAATGATCAGTATGTTAAAGAGGAATTTCAAAAAGTCATGAACACTCCCTGTTCTACTCAAGGCATTCAGAATACTAACGATGATGAAATAATTAATATCATTAGAAAATTAAAAAATAGAAAGGCACCAGGGCATGATAATATTACTAATGAGATGCTTAAGAATGCCCCTCCAAATATAATACCAATACTAAGTAAAATCTTTAACGTCTCCTTCTACCACTGTTATTTTCCTGATTGGTGGAAAAAATCAGATGTAATTCTCTTTCCATAACCGGGTAAAGATACTTCAAATCCAAGTAACTTCAGACCCATTAGTCTCTTGCCTACGCTATCAAAGGTTTGCGAAAAACTTATCTACAGCAGAATTAATAAATACCTTTATAACTTACCCAAACAACAGTACGGGTTCAGACAAAATTTGTCTACCACCAAACAAATTATTAACCTACTAGAATTCATTAGCAATGGTAAATATAAAAATGAAACAATGGCCCTTATCCTGTTCGACGACGCGAAAGCGTTCGATCGAGTATGGCATAGGGATCTAATTGTAAAATTAAACAATATGAGCTTCTCTATTGAAATACTAAGGCTGTTAAGTTCATATTTAATTAACAGAGAATTTAGAATTAAATTCTGACTACAAAAAAATTTATGCGGGTGTACCGCAGGGTTCTTTTCTGGGCCCTGTTCTGTACATCCTGTACACTGCAGATTTTCCGACTAATGATGATAACCTAAACGAGTTTGTAGCACTATATGCTGATGATACGGTAATCATAACTAAGTCAATGAATACAAAACGCGCTATTACCCTGCTACAAGATAAATTACAAGTAGTTGAAACATGTGCAGCAAATGGCGCACAAAACTACACCCCGACAAAAGTCAATTCTTAATCATAAATAGTAAGAAAAAACAACAAAATACTCCCCACATCTATCTCTTTAATACTGAGATCAAACCAGTGAAACACGTTAAATACCTCGTCGTCCCGATCTCATATAATTTGAGCTGGAGTACTCACATAAACGACATAATCAAAAGAGCCAGAGGAGCGTTTTTTGAGCTCAAAGTCCTCCTGCATAAGAATTCAAAGCTTGATCTAGCAAATAAAAGAACTATCTATATACAAGCGATCCGACCAATTCTTACGTATGCTTGCCCAGCCCTCACTACTATAAGTAACAACCTAAAAAAGAAGCTATCTACAACCGAAGGTAAATTTTTACGCACAATGACTGTCGATCCAAGGGCGATTAGCAATAGATTACTCAGAAAAGACTTAAACATTGATGATATCAATTGCTTTATAGCTAAATTGACCACAAAATTTTATAGCGACGCAAAAACATGCACCACATCAGATTTCAATAAATTGTTCGATATTGATATAATCCGTGATAATTCGAATTTCAGCCCAATTACCGCCTTTTTATGCTCAGACTGCATACTATCAAAATACTTTTAACTTTATCATACAACTCTACTCAAGGGGATCTCCCCATTCCAAAGATGATTTTCATTTCAAAACTAAAGATTTACTTCTTTAAGGACTTGATTTGTCGTTACAACATATTACAACTTCAAAGATATTTAGGACCTCCTAGAATACGGCAAAACAGAATCGATGAATCGGTTAGTGGCGCTTCGCGCCAAACGCCGAGATAGCCCCAATATCCAGCATCTAATCTAGTGAAAAAAAAGCTGCGCGGCCCACCAGGCATCCAATTTTTGCCAAAGAAAAAATAATAGAATCTAGTGAAATTTTTATAAATGCTTGCAATTAACCTAAATAATTAATCTGTTTATTATTCCTTTTGATCAGTCATAGGAACTGATTAGGATCTTCATACTAAAATTATACCATATTTGAATCGATATATCAGTTAAGCAGTAGCGCGATATCGTATAAAAGACAACAATTTTAAAGGAAAATTAAACAGTCTAGCCTCTTACGACGTTCATTTTTTTGTTTGATGAGATATGAAGAGTATGTCCTTAAATTATGAACTCAAAGCTTGATTTATGCTGTAGTCTTCCGTGACAATTCTTGATGAATATGCCCTTCCTTACGGACTAATTATGCGTTTCATTAAAACGATATAATAACACGTCGTTTAGACTCTCGCCGCCAACACACGAAAATTATAACTTAAGAAGCCCGGAAAAAAGATACATTTTAAAGTCCCATATGGTGCTTTTTATGATCCTGTCTTCGTAATAAAACATTTAAGTGTCTTTTAATGTGTTTAATGAATTGTTGTTTTTGTAATTTGTTTAACGGGAGTAACTCAGTTTTATTTTTACATGTGAGGGTGGCATGGTAACAGTTTTTGTTCATCTTTGCTTTAACAAAAAATAATCGTTTACTTTAAGCCGAAGAAAGTTTTTCGTGGTAAATGGTGTCGTGCAGTAGGGAACCGATTATCCGGAACGATCGGGACCATCGCTATTCCGGATAGCTGATTTTTCCGGATTTTTGAATAGCTACAAGAAGCAGTTTTTTGTATTATTAAACCCAACTTAAAAAAAATATTCGGAAATAATCTTAAAAAGAAGAAAAAACGATGAATTAATAAACTAAAGATTATTTCCAAAATGATGGTAAGGTAAACATCTTTCAAAAAGGAAAGAAAAATCCTAAAATCTTAAGAGGAAAAAAATTTTTTTTTTGTTTAAAAAGGACGAGAAAATTTATCGAATTTCGTTCCGGTTTTTTGGTTTTCTGATTTCCGGATAACAGGTTCTGTACTGTAGTTGTAAAACTTAGCAAGAAAGTTACCGAATGTGTCAATCATAAATGATCTTATTTTTTTTCCGTTCGAAAATAAACTATAGCATATGAAGCCTATATGTTTAACACGTTGAATGCCACGTTAATTTTACATGGCTTTCCCGTCTGGCCAAACGGTAAATAACTACAAATTAAATTTGCAAATATTAAACAGATTTTGCTAGTTTTTTTAAAAAGGTTTAGCATGACAAAAAGGTATAAGAAAAGTAAAAGAATATTTCATAGATATATATCTCATATTTTAATTTTTTTCTTTAGTATATAATTACATTGCTTTCTAAGTGCAGAGATGCCAACTGCTCCGGACTCGCAATAATAATTTTAAAAAACGGCAAATAACACTAAGTAAATTTCCCAAATTTAGAGTGGTAAATAATATAAGCCTACGAATTAATTAGAAATAGTGGTGGATAAAAATCTACTAAATTGAATTTATTAAACCAAGAATCACAATTGATAAATTACCACTTTAAAACATATATTTGTTGTCCGGAGCAAGTTGGCGTCTCTGTAAGTGCTGTTATATGCATTCGCTCATGTGTCAAATTAACGCGTAGAGATAGGTATATAAGAAACGTCCGTAAACCTAGTGTTAAGATTAATGATGTCACCTCGCAATTTTGTTGTTTCTTTATGAAGTTCTGATAAAATTTCTGATGAGAATAGGTATTGTAAAACTTTCTTCGAAAACGAACCTAAGAAAAATCTCAGATTTATAATCTACCATTTTAAAAATAAAAAAATTGTAATTATATCTATTTTAATATTCAATTTAGGTTACCTCGTTTGTCCCGTAAATTTTGTAAATAGCTGTAAATACTTGTAAATAATTTTGCGCATTTATTATGTATTTCTCCTTTTCCCTGGGGCTATGTGGCTACTGTGCACCTGAGAAGCTCGGGGGTAATATCTCGAAGGGAGGTTCAATCTCACTACTTCATTTTAATTTTCTCTCAGTAAGAGATACTGAACCCCAACTTTCACCTTTCAGTTGCGCTTCGGCGATTTATTATTTATTTCCACTCAGATGAATTAGTTGGAGCCCCTAGCGGGGCTGATGCTAAGATAACCAACACACTGGTCTGGTTTAGGTTACCTCAGATTTCAATAAGTTGTTCGATATTGATATAATCCGTGATAATTCGAATTTCAGCCCAATTACCGCCTTTTTATGCTCAGACTGCATACTATCAAAATACTATTAACTTTATCATACAACTCTACTCAAGGGGATATCCCCATTCCAAAGATGATTTTCACTTCAAAACTAAAGATTTGCTTCTTTAAGGACTTGATTTGTTGTTACAACATACTACAACTTCAAAGATATTTAGGACCTCCTAGAATACGACAAAGCAGAATCGATGAATCGGTTAGTGGCGCTTCGCGCCAAACGCCGAGATAACCCCAATATCCAGCATCCAATTTAGGTTACTTAGTGTTATTGTTAGTACTTACTAACTCCTAGAAGCATTTTCTAATGTTGAAATATGCTGGATAATACCGAGAACTCGAAAATTATATATCTGTTACATACCCATCCTATCTCAGGTAAGAAATATTAAAATACAGTGTGTCCCATTTAAATAATGTCACCTTGATTTTCTGCTATCATAGGTCGCTAAGAACAACAATGGAAATAAACAAACATATATTAAAAAAAAATTAAGAAAAGAAGAAAATGGTGATCGTATTATTTGCAATCACTGTTTACAAATTGGTGAAATATTTCTTTTTCTTCCTTAATAGACTTTCATAAACAAAAATTGCCATTGGTTGCAAAAACTACATCAATTGATTTGTCCTCTTATCGTTGTTCTTTGGTTTTCAATTCCAATCAATATACATTTCTTAAGATGTCGCAAAATTCTTCTCCTTTGTTCATATTTATATCATATAAGATCACAGTCAAGATAGTAGTTATAAATCAGTAAATCATAAAAGGAATAGTAAAATAATTTAAATTAACATTAAAAAAAACGGTAATTAAGAATTTTATCCACCACTAGAAAAAATTTATTCACTGTCCGGAACAATTTGGCATCTCTGTTTTTATAAATAAAACTATTTTTGTGTGTTCTATATTGCATTAATTTCTTCAAACCATTTTAGTAACGGTAATGATATTAAAAAATTAAAAATTTAATCGAATTATATGTTTCCAATAATCTTGGCTTTGCCGGTCACCGGTGACCCCTGTGGCACTATGAATAAACTCCGGTGCCAGTCACTGGTGACCCCCATAGCATTCAACGTGTTAAGAATTTATCTTCGAAGTGGTTGTAAAAGGGCTGCATTTATCAAAAGCACTATAAAAAGTAGATTATTATTATTTTTTATATAATTAAAAGCTAACTGAAATTTTAATATTTTTATACGTAGTTGCATATGGGCCGGGATAGCCTGGTTGGTAAGACACTGCGCCCATGTCCAAGAGTTCGTGGCTTAGATCCCCGCCGGCCGAAGACTCCCCGTGTAGTAAATGGTGACTGACGCACGTTAAATCTGTCGAGTCGCAAAGTCCTCCATGTTCCCATAACAAATCAACACCTCTGGGGTACGGTTTTCTTGCCTTCTGGCTAGGTTCAAAATTATAAGGCTACGGAGTTGAACATTAGTAGTTGTAAACCAAACATAGGTTTACGACAAAACTGTTTAACGACGGGCATAAAATATAATACGAAATTTAAAAAAAAGTAGTTGCATATAGAACTACAGTGGCTCAGGGGATAGAGCGTTCAACTTCCAATGCGGTGCTCCAGGTTCAAAACCCAGCGGTAGCAGGTTGATACGAACTTTGTTCTCAGATTGCAATGACCAAAATACTGGCGTAATAATATCCTCAGTGGTAGACGGATTATGGCAATGATGCGAACTGCTCCAGATTCGAGGAACGAAAAAAAAAGAGAGACTTAACTGTAACACAGTGGCGCATCACATAGGCCTTTAAATTTTTCAGAAGTAAGGGTGAGAAAAAACCTATAAATCGAATTTACTAAACCACGAATCATACATTAAAAGACTACCCCTCGGAAACATTTATCCTCTGTCCGGAGCAAGTTGACATCTTTGTTATGGGTTAGAATCCCTTTGCTGTCGGACTAACTTTGGGTGGTTTTCGTGGTTTTCTTCTCCATATGTACCACGAATAAGTATTAGTTCCATAAAAAGTATTCCACAAAGGCTAGTTTGTCAAAGTGCTTGATCTAGGAATTTTCTTGTCTTCAGTGTTGAGCTCAAAATCACAAGGATACGGTGTTGAACATTGATAGTCGTATACTTAGAACTGGGTTATATGTTCAAAGCCGGATATAAAACCAAAACCAAAAAATCACTTGCATACCTCGTTTCCACGCGTCTTAAAAGATTTTCAAAAGTGGTGATAAAGTGTACAAAACCTCGATACTTTTCTATGTTTGTAAAAACCATTTTATATTATATTTTAGGAGAAATATAATTGTTAACAAATTCTCTGATTTTAAATTGCAAAACTTTTAAAGTGGTATTATGGAAAAGTACATTTCTGCTAACATGAACGTAAAATTAGTACAATTACTAAATTTTTACTAAATTTTCTTATGTAATTTCTAATTTGGGTGTCCTATACAATTTCTAAACCTTTTGCGCAAGCTGTGAATAACTGTAGGGAATTTTCACATGATTTCTATTTTTCATTGCTTAAATCACAGCAATTTCGAGGCTCATAAAAATGTTGATCAAAATTTTAGAGTCATAGAATTGTAGTCATTGTTTGCAGGTCCAAAATGATGATATTTGATGAATTTAAAATGGTTGATATAAAATCATGCGGTTTAAGAAATAAAAAAAAATGGTCTATATTGCCAAATATAAGTAATTTATTGTCAAACCGCCCCCCTCCCCCGCAGATGGTTAAACAATATTTTTTTTATAAAATCTTTCATTACATATTTTATAATGTAGTTTCAAATGGAACTGAATTTTATCAGAGTAAAATTTTATCAGAGTAGAATACAATTCCTGAATTTCTTTACAAAATTACCATTCACTAAAATTGATGATTATTAAATTTGTTCCACAGTTGTCCATAAAACCATAACTAAAATCTTGAAAACTATTCCTTATATATTCCATTTTAATTTTCCAAGAAAATTTATTTATGTATTCTTATTCGTAATGAAAAATGCGCCAAGCAACATAGTCTCTCCCATACCGAATATCTTTTAAAAAAATAAATAAATATTCTAAAGCCAATTTTGAGTTTTTGAAAGTACTCTAATATTCACATACTCAATTCATCTTCCAATAGAGCCGACGTAAACAAAATTTGTGTTCCTTTGTTGGCAGCAATGCAGGAATCGTCTGCTCTGAAGACGACGGATCGAAACTTCTCGGCGTCGTCTTGTCTACAATAGACAATCTTCTAGTACCGTCCCAAATAGAACATTTTATGGCGCCAGAGTATAAAGATGCATTAATAGCAAGATTTTTAGGCCTCTTCACTTTCAAAATCGCAGTTTTTATTGCATGTTTTATTCCGGGTTATTCCTCTTGACTTACAGGAAAAATGAAGATATCATTTAAGCGTTCAGATGAAATAATCTTCTATCCATTTCAGTTGTAACTATTTTCGAAGTAGAACAGTAAAAATTCTTTGCACTAAGAACCTATTAATACCAAAAGGGGATATTTATGCAGTTTTTCTTGTATCATTTAAACGTTTTAATATTTTTTAAATTTTAAGTTATTAATAATATTTTATCGTTTTTATACGCGTTTTAGCGATGTGCATAGATAATTCTATTGTTTATTTATGGCGAATCCTCCAACATCATTGATTTTCTTGTGTGTTACATATATAATACCAAACACATAAATGGACATGTTTTTAATGTTTATCAATGCAAAATACCGAAAAACTTAAAATTAAACTGGTATTGTGAATTTTAAAAAAGAAAAAGGTTTATTATAAGCTAAGCACTTAGTGAAGTAAATATAGGGTTTAACTTAGCGTTCAAAAAGAAAAAAAACAGTTCTACCCATTGAAAAGCTATTTAGTACCATCCTCTTAGCGCTAAAAAATTGCACGACTTCGTGCGAATTTTATCCCCTTTAATTTAAAAATTGCAGTTTTTATTGCATGTTTTAAAACCAGGTTATTCCTCTTGACTTACAAGAAAATGAAGATAATATTGAAGAGTTAGGAGAAATAATCTTACATCCATAGTTATAGCGATTTCCGAAGTAGAACCATAAAAATTCGTGTACGTAAAAACTTTTGTATACAAATTAGTTTTTTTTATGTATATGGGTGATTCTCACGAAACATGACATTTCGGACCAAAAAAATTCTTCAAATTTAAAATCTTCAAAATAATCTGAAATTTTTTTTGTATAGTTCTTTAGCTACACTTATTTATATCTTATAGACAGCAGTGTAGTTTATTGACATTTGCTCGAGGAAAAAAAAAATAGAAATTCACCAAACCTTGAATGCCAGCAAAATGACATATTACCTTAGAAGTTTAAAAAACAGTCATTTTAAGTTAATAGTAAGTAACTCAACTTAAGCCTTTATGTTAGATGGACCATAAATTGCTTAAATTAATTCTTGTTATCCACTGTAGAAAGAAACAAACACTTTTTTGTTGCTGATATGTACAGAATAAAATTGTGTACAATAATCAATCATTAAATAAATAAATAACTTTGATTACATCCAAGCATATTACAATCATACATAAACTTGGTATTAGGTTAATATTTGCTTTCCCTCTTTACAGTATTAGCAGTTATATAGAATTTCTGGTAACACTTCAATGTCCTGGCATGATAATGACAGCCAGGATAATGACAAATTCACCATTTTATAGCATATAACTTTAATTTAATATTTTGGCCGAAGACGTTTATATTCTGCAGAAAACAACAGTATTTCTTAAAATAACTCAGATAAATCTATGTAGTTTTTGTTATTAATGATTTCAAGAAGCCAGGAAAATGACAGCATAAAAACCTACTCACCTTGAAATTTTATGAAATAGATTTTGAGCCAGAAAATTGGTTCTTTATTCATGCAACAAGACATGTTCAGATAGGAGGGTATCTAATCAATCTATTAACATAAGATATTGATTCCTGGCTCTATCCATTTTGGTTATAAATCACTAAATAAAAGTATCCAGGAAAATGACAGATTTTCATAGGACAAACAAATTATTGACAGAAAAAAATATTTTAAACGAAGTTTTAGTAAACAATACCCTCTGCGTACATTCTAGAAATGGTTACATAGGATAAGATAAAAAAAATTAGATTTTGAAAAATGTATGGGAAATTTTGAAGCTAGTTATTATTGGAAATAATGTTTGGGACATGCCAGGAAAATGACATTTTGATATTCAATTAAATTTCTTAAGTATGCAAAACAGTCAATGCTAGTGCAAAGTCATTTTAAAATGCTAACAGCAACGCTATTTATTATTTTTTTTAAAAAAAGTTCTTTTAGTATTATATCATTAGATCTTGGAGCAAGGGACAGTGAATTGTCATGTTTCGTGAGAATCACCCATATATCTCCTTGTAGAAAAATATGGGCGCCGCTACAGCTTTAAATTTTTTCTCTCGCTACAACATGAATAAAATATAAAACTTAGTAATAAAATATATAAATTTGAAAGAAAATCAGAGAATGGAAATATTTAAATTTTTAGATCAATCTTATGTAAGTGTTTTAATGTGTATTTATATCCTTTTTTGATATAGCTTTCCCATCTTAAGATAATTTATTTGAAAGAGTATTACATGCTACTAAACTCTAAATTGCATGACGACTAATAAACAGAATTAACGAATATTCATAATGAATAACGGTAAGATCATAAAAAACCTCATTAACAAAAAAAGTGTACCTCTGTTAAAGTAGAGACCCGACCGTCCTGGTTATTACCACTCTCGTCTGTTGCTCTTTACTCTAAAAATTACTCGGATTAATCTCGTCCTAATCAGTCCCACAGGGGGTTGCTCTTTCATAGGGTTTCGGTAGTTTCAGAGATGCCAACTAATCCGGACAGGCCAAAATAATTTTTAAAAAAAACGGTAAATAACTACACAGCAAACTTTGCAATTATTTGACTATTTTTGATTGTTATATAAAAGGTACAGCAAAACAGAAGTACGGTGAATTATTTAGAAATAGTGGTGGATAAAAATCTACTAATTTATTAAACCTAGAATCACAATTGATAAACTACCACTTTAAAATATTTATTTGCTGTACGGAGCAAGTTGGCATCTCTGTAGTTTAACCCCTTCCTTCTCACTCCCGTGAAAATGACGGGATGAGGTTTCACCCCCTATTTCTCGCTCCCGTGATATTTCCGGACTGGAGTGTTCAGTAGTAACGAGCTAATAAGAATAAAACTAAATAATTTCTTTTGCCAGGAAAACATTTTATGTCTCATTTTACACACCAGATGGCAGTACCAGGATATTCTTAAGGTAATTGTAGATAGTTAGTTTATTTTAAACTAGATGTCAGCACTAATCAAATTACGTGTATAATATACGTGTATAAAAAAATTAGGCACTTTTATGACCGTTTTCTTGAAAATTAGCCGATAAGAAAGATTAAGAGCGGCATTTTTCCTGCACTTATACTTTCTTTTGAAAACAGTTTTCTGTGATGGTTACACAGAAATTAAATTATCGACATTTGTTTAATTTTTGTTACCACTTTTCAAAACTTACAAGACCTGCGTGAACCCTGTAATAATATGTGTTGGTATGCAAAGGAATTTAATTTTAGATCACATTTAGTTAACCAAGAATTATTATAGTATAAATTTTGCTACCGCTGGAAAAATATAGCCAACAAAAGGCAGCCAATTTTTTTAATAGAAAAATTATTGTTTTGTTTCTGCAAGCTTTACATATTGCATGTCATTTATATAAATTTAAATTTTTAAGAAAGAATTAATTTTAAAGATATAGATAATTGATTTAAATTATTACGATTTTTAAATTCTTATGATATAAATAATTGATTTAAATTTTTATGAATAAATTTCAATTTCAAATGGATTTAACTTATTAACGAGCGAAACAAGGCATGGTTTCTAAAGGAAACCATAGGTAGCTAGCAGATTACTTAGGTAGTTTGAGGATTACTTAGGTTGTTAGCAGATTACTTAGGTAGTTTGAGGATTACTTAGGTAGTTAGCAGATTACTTAGGTAGTTTGAGGATTACTTAGGTAGTTTGAGGATTACTTAGGTAGTTAGCAGATTACTTAGGTAGATTGAGGATTACTTAGGTTGTTAGCAGATTACTTAGATAGTTTGAAGATTACTTAGATAGTTAGCAGATTACTTAGGGGGTTGGAGAGCGTCAGCGAACAGAAGGCGGAATTCACTAGTATTTTATATTTCAATAACGTTTCATTTCATTGTTTGTCACGTTGCGAATATATCTTTTTTTAAAAACAATTCTTTACTTAACCCAAGCGGATTAATATTTTTAAAAGTGAAATTTGTTAGATAAGGCCTAGAAATCGAGATAAGTAAGATTAATTTATCTTGCTGAGCCCATTAATCTTGCAAATGATGCGAAAGATCCAACACTAATTTACTTTCAAAGGTAAAGGCATATGTTCAGGCATATTGTCTGTCATTGTTTTCCAAATAAAATACAAGGTTAAAAATATTTTTTTATATACTTCCTTGCAACTTTTCTTTAAAAGTACCTTTAAATTCTAATGTTATTCAGTTTCTGTTTCAAAAATAATTTTTGTGAGTTAATTATGGCTGCTATTTAAATTATTCTTACAATTATATGATGGTAAACCATCATTTACTTTGTTCCGTTAATAAATTTAATAAAAAAATCTCCAATAAAGATAACAATGAACAAAATTAAAACCTAGAAAAAAACCGAGTTTATTACCTTGTTTTATAACACTTATTAATGTTTATTTTTTTACTCTTGTTTGTATTTTATCTTTTAGCTTGCCTCTGATAAGAAATAAAAGATAAGTCATCATGCAACTTTAGCTCAATGTTCAATAGTTATATCACCGATTATATCATTTTTATTTTCGTCAATTATGAATATCAAATACGATCTTAATAAGATGAAGTTGTGATTATTATATCGACAGTAATAATATAACAATCGTTATAGACATTTATTAACATCGAATATGATTAGAAAATGAAAATTTTACGAGTCTTACAGATAACGATAATATCATGATTATTATTGACAGTTATAAATATTAAAAATGTTAATATTTATAACTGTTTCATCTTATTGCCTCTGATAAGAAATAAAAGATAAGTCATCATGCAACTTTAGCTCAATGTTCAATAGTTATATCACTGATTATATCATTTTTATTTTCGTCAATTATGAATATCAAATACGATCTTAATAAGATGAAGTTGTGATTATTATATCGACAGTAATAATATAACAATCGTTATAGACATTTATTAACATCGAATATGATTAGAAAGTGAAAATGTTACGAGTCTTACAGATAACGATAATATCATGATTATTATTGACAGTTATAAATATTAAAAATGTTATGAAAGTTATCGAGAACGATAATACGCGATCTTTATAAGGAATTACAAATATAAAATGCAATCCGAATCGGATAATGTTTTGCGAGAATAATTGATAACGATAATATCGTGATTAATATCGACCGTTATAAATATTAAAAATGTTATCATAATGTTATGAGGCTTATCGACCGTGATAATATACGATTATTTTATAACCGTTCTTGAACGCCGACCATATGACTACTAATATTCATTTCCATAGCCTTATAAATTTGAATCTAATTCAGAAGACAAGGGAACTCCTGGATCAGGTATTGGGAGAAATGTGCTATCGTGGATGAATTTTTGATGCAACTAACCCACATTTGCGTTACATGGAGAGGAAAACCACGAAGACTCCCACGGTTAGCCTGACGACAAGAGACCCTCTATCCCACGAGTCACCACGGCTCAATGCCGACCGGCCTGTGTAGGGGGCAGGGAACTGTCCTTGCATCAGAAAGGTCCTGGCTTCGAATCCCGGGCAAGGCATGGATGTTTTTTTCTCTCTCTCTCTGTGTTCTATGTCCTTTCTCCTTTGTGTGTGAATGTGACCCGCCCTATAAACGGGTTGTGGTTGTGTGAATAGCGTGCAGAAGTTGAATTCCTGGCCATAGATGGCGCCACTGAAAAGCAGAAACAATCGCACCCCCACTGCCTAAACAGGCATACGACAAAAAAAAAAAAAAAAAAAAAAACTCGGCTTAATAGGCGATCATTATAAGGAATTCTATTTTTCAAAAGCAATCTAAATCGGTTAATATTACAAGAATTATTGATAACGATAATATCACGATTATTATTGTCACTGATAATTGTTGAGAGGGATAGAATCAAAAGTGTTGACAAATTTCAGTTTGGTATCAAAAATAGTGACCAATGTTAAAAAAATAATATGGTAGTAAGTAAAATTGTTTAGTTTTTTTTTTCTTCAATTTTTTTAAACCTACTGAGATAATTTTAAATTGTTAAATAAAACTAATACAACAATGAAATCAAAACAAGTCAATTGAGGGTATTTGCAAATAAATTTATAAGAGTAAATAAAATAATAAATAAAATAAGCTTAAAAAGTAACATTTTCGTTTAATTTATTAGTTTTATAATTTAAAATTCCGTTCTACTCTACATTTCAAAATCTTCAAAAATACAATAAAAACAGTTTTTATAATTCTGTACAATTTGCAATAACTTAATACTTGAAAATATACAACTCTTCAAGATAAAAAGATATATTATAATTGCATAAAATATTATATTATAGGTACAATCACATAATAAAACAAAGTATCGAAGAAAAGCTTTAATTTTTTTGTTTTATAATTTAAAATTCAGTTCAATTCTACATTTCAAAATCTTCAAAAATACAATAAAAACAGTTTTTATAATTCTGTACAATTTGCAATAACTTAATACTTGAAAACATACTACTCTTCAAGATAAAAAGATAGATTATAATTGCATAAAATATTATATTAGAGGTATAATCACATAATAAAACAAAGTATCGAAGAAAAGCTTTAATTTATTAGTTTTATAATTTAAAATTCAGTTCAATTCTACATTTCAAAATCTTCAAAAATACAATAAAAACAGTTTTTATAATTCTGTACAATTTGCAATAACTTAATACTTGAAAACATACTACTCTTCAAGATAAAAAGATAGATTATAATTGCATAAAATATTATATTAGAGGTATAATCACATAATAAAACAAAGTATCGAAGAAAAGCTTTAATTTATTAGTTTTATAATTTAAAATTCAGTTCAATTCTACATTTCAAAATCTTCAAAAATACAATAAAAACAGTTTTTATAATTCTGTACAATTTGCAATAACTTAATACTTGAAAACATACTACTCTTCAAGATAAAAAGATAGATTATAATTGCATAAAATATTATATTAGAGGTATAATCACATAATAAAACAAAGTATCGAAGAAAAGCTTTAATTTATTAGTTTTATAATTTAAAATTCAGTTCAATTCTACATTTCAAAATCTTCAAAAATACAATAAAAACAGTTTTTATAATTCTGTACAATTTGCAATAACTTAATACTTGAAAACATACTACTCTTCAAGATAAAAAGATAGATTATAATTGCATAAAATATTATATTAGAGGTATAATCACATAATAAAACAAAGTATCGAAGAAAAGCTTTAATTTATTAGTTTTATAATTTAAAATTCAGTTCAATTCTACATTTCAAAATCTTCAAAAATACAATAAAAACAGTTTTTATAATTCTGTACAATTTGCAATAACTTAATACTTGAAAACATACTACTCTTCAAGATAAAAAGATAGATTATAATTGCATAAAATATTATATTAGAGGTATAATCACATAATAAAACAAAGTATCGAAGAAAAGCTTTAATTTATTAGTTTTAAAATTTAAAATTCAGTTCAATTCTACATTTCAAAATCTTCAAAAATACAATAAAAACAGTTTTTATAATTCTGTACAATTTGCAATAACTTAATACTTGAAAACATACTACTCTTCAAGATAAAAAGATAGATTATAATTGCATAAAATATTATATTAGAGGTATAATCACATAATAAAACAAAGTATCGAAGAAAAGCTTTAATTTATTAGTTTTATAATTTAAAATTCAGTTCAATTCTACATTTCAAAATCTTCAAAAATACAATAAAAACAGTTTTTATAATTCTGTACAATTTGCAATAACTTAATACTTGAAAACATACTACTTTTCAAGATAAAAAGATAGATTATAATTGCATAAAATATTATATTAGAGGTATAATCACATAATAAAACAAAGTATCGAAGAAAAGCTTTAATTTATTAGTTTTATAATTTAAAATTCAGTTCAATTCTACATTTCAAAATCTTCAAAAATACAATAAAAACTGTTTTTACAATTCCGTACAATTTGCAATAACTTAATACTTGAAAACACATAACTCTTCGAAATAAAAAGATATATTATAATTGCATAAAAATATTATATTATAGGTATAATCACATTCACATAATAAAACAAAGTATCGAAAAAAACTGTCATCATAGTTTTCTTAAAAATAATTCATCAGCTTCCGTAAACCTAATTTGTTTGAACTAGAATAATTTTTAAGCCGAAACGAAGAAGCTGTCATATCTCTTAAATTAGAATCTTACAGCTTCATAAATTTTGCAAACGATAACTACCTCTTTTGTATCACAACTAATTAAATTAAGATCACAAATTAAGTTAACGCGAGTTTATATATAATTCAAAACACAACAAGTGTCGCTCTTGGGCGGTTAACAACTTCTTCACTTCAATTCGTAATTAATACATCAGGAGAAAACCATAAACGAGGTGTGATTTATTACTTTAATAATTCTTCCAGGCAAATACTTTGCATGAATAATGATTTCCCGAGAAAAAGAACATTACTTCGAAATGAAGGTGCCAATAAATTAAACGTCAAAATATACAGCATAATATATAAACCCCTGAGGAAAAGGAGATTTTTTGAAATGCGTCAGAATTGTTTTTTGAAGTTTTAGATGAAAATGAACCGTAAACTTTGTATGAATCGATCAAAAGAAGATCGGAAGAAAATATTAAGTTTTGTCAGTTTTCTGTTGAATTTAGTGAACAGACTTTTTATTATTAAGTTTCAGAGGACTTTTCAATTTAATTAGAAAAATTAAAAAACTTGTTTTAGGTAATTATAATATTTAATAAAGTGTGGTGGCATTACCTCTGAATATTACTTTAATAATGATTTGTGTTTTTCTTAATATGAAAGCAGCATATTTTATTTGACGCGATAAAAGATGTCTTAAAATCAAAATTTTCTTTCATTCGATTTGGATAAAAACAAAATAAATATGATAAAATTAGTTAAATTAAGCAGAAAATACACTTTTTCCAAATCATTTTAAATAAATATAATTCATTGACTTTTTTTCTTAAATTTTATTTTATGCCGATATACAGGGTCATTTATAATTCCCTCCGGGGTTTCGAAGCGTTATAGTTAACAAACGAAGACGAATATGGCAAAAAAGAACATATGAAATTATTCCGAAAGTATTCAAGTTTTAATTTAAGCAGTTGCCGGTAGATGGCAGTAACATGTACCACTGAAGCCAGTTGTAGTAAAGAAAAATGGCGTTTACAGGCGGAGAGAATTATGAATAACCCTGTATAATAAATGAAAATGTTTTACACAAGTGTACTTAGTTACATTTTTAATATTTCTACCTTTTAAAGCTAAAAAAACCACAACTACGTATCACATACCTAAAGCAATATTACACCTAGAGCATTTCTAAAAGTTCTATATTTCAAAGATAAAAAAACACATTATCATATCACATACCTAAAGAAATATTGCGTTTAAAGCTTTTTTAACAGTTTTAAATTTTAAAACTAAGTAAACACACTACATATCACATTTTTAAAGCAATATCGCATCTAAAGCATTTTTAGCAGCTCTACATTTTAAAGCAAAATTAAAACTCATCTATATATCACATACCAAAAGTAATATTATCAGAAATTAAAAAAAAATTAAGCTTTATTTAAATCCTAAAAAAAATACTATAATTTTAAAAAAGGCAAGATGTGGCATAGCATAAGTTAGCCATCTTGCAATCTATGTCACATTTCATTATTCGTTGCATTTGAAACAATAATCAACGCATAATTTGCTTCATTAATTCATTTAAGTGGAAGGATTATGAGTTGAGTGTATGTATGTTTTTAGTTACATGAGATGTTGCTCTAATAATGTTCCAGATTAAATAATTTGATTTAATATAAATACCATTTGGCCAGAAGGAAAGAAAAAGTGGCAAGATAAATACTGTGACGAGGAAATGTTTCAAACTTGTATTGTCTTCCGAGACATTTCAGTACTATAGTTTATCAGAAAGTGCGGGAGTTTTAATTTTCCTTAAATATTATTTGTCATTAAAATGACAACAACTCTTGACTTGTTCGAAAGTTTGATTGCACGATTCCACATTCACAAACACAAAAGCGATAAAATAAAATTAAGCGTAAAAGTGAAGAAACTTGAAATATGTTGATTTGTTTGTGCTGTTATATTTATTTATTAATTTTTTTAAGCTTAAGGATCATTTTCCGATATGATCTTGATCGGTATTTAATTTTTTTCTGGTCTGAATTTTGCCTAATTTGCATCCATCGGAAGACAAACAAATTCTTCCAATAATATAAAATGAAAATTAATACAAACTGGGGTAATTTCGATAAAATCCACTTCATTATTAGAAAAAGTGATATTTTATTTACGATTTACTAATTCTGAAATCAAAAATAAATTCTAACTGTTGTCTGTGTTTCAGGCAAAAAGCCGACTTGCATTCATTATCTTCTTTCACCCGCATAAGACGTGGAAGAGTTCACTCTTATAGGGAGCCAGCTTGGATTTGCTAGCTACGACACCACAATACTTCCTCCATTCCCTCAACATATACAAATAAACAGCAAAAGATCAATTTATTTGAACTAAAATATATGAAAACAGACAACCAAATGACATAATTTGCTGCCTGTTTGTTGACGTCACAAAACCTAAGACGCTGATTGGTTAAGGGAAAAAAAAACTTGGATGGAAAGTAGAACATGCTCTATTATCGTCCAAGAAGTTGGACCAAGTTCTTGGATGATTGTTTATACGATCCAAGCTCAAAGCAAAACAAGTTTCCATCAATATCAATCAATCTCTGTCCAAGAAATTGGATCGTCTGAACAGGCCTTTACAGTTTTTATTTATTTATTTACTAGCTGAATACCCGCTCTTACGGGGAGAAAAAAAGAATCAATAAACCAGTACTGAACAACGACGAAATCGTGCACGAAATGCAAGGTCAATTAGCTAGACAACTAAAGCTAAAATATTTCCAATGTGTTTGTTTATTTAACATTATTTGTTGCCCTACTCGATGGCTTTACATTATTAGATTAACCAAAAACATGTTTAGAAGTCCATCCCATTAAAATAACGATTAACTCTATTCAGTATCATCTGATAATTCAGATTTAAAGTTCCTTCAATTTTACTCCTGCACTTACTTCTTCGAGGTGCCTTAAAAAATTTATTTCCACGGTATCTGTCATAAAAGATGCACAGTATTGGTGCAGTTATAATGCGCCCAAAATATACCTTAAATAAATTTGGACCTATGTAAGAGTATATTCAATATATATTAAAACTGCATTTTCATGATGCCAGTAGTGCCTACTACATAAATTAAGCATCGTTGGTATCAATAATAGTATGGCACTTTTTACGGTTCTCCATAAGAAATAAATACATTTTCTCCATTAATTTTGCCTTTTAGTACATAGCTTATTATTTTACTTCAATTAGTAAGCATTATCAAAGTTAATTATCATTGGCGTCGATATTAATATTGGCTTCTTTTTACGTTTATCCTCAACAAAATAGTATTATTTCTCAATTAATTTTGATTTTCAGTAATAAACTAATATTTTTTATTCCAATTACCCTTGAATTTAAGTTATTTAGTTTTATGGTAGCACGTTTTAAAAGCATAACTGTAAACAAAATGAACACATGATTTAAGGTAACCTTAGAAATAATAACTTTGGTAGTCAGCCTATACTGCAATGATCACGTTGATCATTCAGATAACCTGGCAAACAATCTATATACCTATAGTATATACCTATGCTATATACCTAGCAAAAAACAATCCAGAATTCTCAATATGCTACTCTTTTATTAGAGCTATAAGCTAGCAAATTTCATTAATGTAATCTTTAAAATTTTTGTCAAAACTGAATGGTTTATTGTTTATTTAAACAATGGCTTTATCTAAACCATTGAGAAAATTCGATTTTTTTTAAATGTCTCTGTATAAAAAATATAATTAAGAAACCAAAAATCAGGTTTTGGTATTTGTTTACAATTGTTCTCATTTAGCTTTATGTTGCATGTCGTATTCTTAGAGCCTGTGGTCAACCACTATCCGGTGTACAGACACACAAACACACGCAAATTATTTAGTTTATTCTACGTATAGTTATTTTTTTGTATAGTTATATTTTATATATTCTATGTTTAGTTATTTGTTACTTGCTAATATTTCTTATTACATTAAGAAATTAATTTTTTATGAAATAAACATTTTTAAATAATGAACTTCTAAATGCTTAAAGCTATAATAGTATGGCATTTTCGTTATTCAAAAATAACAAGTACAGATTATATTTATTTAATAAAAATTATTGTTAATAATTTTTTAATAGAATTTTTAAATTTTATATCTTCAATTAAATGTTACTAACCGATAGCTGTAGTAGCCACATTAAAAATAGTAGCTGAAATTTGTTACCACGTGTTAAATATATTTACTTAGCACAGTACATTTTAAAATTTTTCGATGAATCATACCTTTATACAGAAGCAATATTATAAAAGAAATTAGAAGAGAAAAAAATTCTAATGGAAGTCAACGAACTGTATATCACATCTTTTTATACTTATATCATTCTAAAGTGTGTTGGCGTCAATTATAAGCTTTCATTGTCATTTTTCTTGATGGATTTACAAGGTTCGTATAATAAAATATCAGTCCATTGTTCGCCAATAAAGTCATCTGTCCAATTTAAGTTCGATAATCCTTTTTAATGAGGTGACGAAGAATTTTCTGGAAATGTATATTTGTAGCACATTCATTTCCATATTAACAATGTTTGTTCGAAGATAAAAATTGATATTTCTAAATATAAAGAAAAAATTTGTTGTAAAAATGGTTTTAAAATTGTTATATACGAAGCATTTGATAATTATTATAAAGATTTCTCATCCTATTATTCTTTTGCTTCTTCTTCAAAAAAACTGAAAAAAAGAGGATATTTGCAATTGAAATAATATATTTCAAAAGAACCAACCAGTAAACGAACTACCAAATTTAAAGAGCTTAATGCAAGAAGAATTTAAGTAACATATTAGAAAAAATAAAGAAGATTTTATTTAAAATTATTTTAACTTTACAACATTGACTAATTTTTGTCCAATCAAAGAATTTCGGAATTCTCAGCAAATAGATAATAAGTGGCAATACTTGAGTGTTTTTGAAGTGAAAGAGGTTTCCAAGTTCATTTGGTCACACGTGATCGGCTTACAAAATGATCGATCATGGCAATCAATCGCGACTTAGAAAAATTTCTCTTTATAGCAGCATATTAAAACGACTGTAGTGTGAAAGCTATGAGGGGAATAATTCAAAGGAATGTATGTAAATAATTGATTTCGTTAACTGAAAGCTTTCTGACGTAATAAAGAAGTGTTCAATCTTTATATCCTATTGTAGAGATAAACACATTTAAGCTTAATTTATTCACATTCACTAAAGTGTCATTTTAAGATCATTCATCCACCCAGCTCTTCAAGCTTAAACGGAAACATTTGTCAGGGCAAATACTGGGTGCTTTAGAAAATCGAGACCAAAATAGGCTTGAAAAGAGAATTTTCGCCTGGTCGCAAACATAATCTGCAAATAATATGTATTATGCAACGACAATAAACAAAAACTTTACATTCTTATTTCATTTCCACACGGACTATACTCTTAAGACTAATACTATTACTACTGAGCAGCGATGGCTTAGTAGACGTAAAATCCAGAAGACAAGGGAACTCTTGGATCAAGGTATTGTGTGAAATTTGCTTTCGTGGTGGACTTTTTGATGGAACTAACCCGCATTTGGGTTACATGGAAAGGACAACCACGAAAATCTCTAACCATTAGCCTGATGGCAAGGGGACTCTAACCCATGATCCGTCTACCACTGAGGATATTTTACGCCATCCTTGTGATCGGTGTGAGCTGGGTGGGGAATTAGTATCATCCAGCCATGGTTGAGATTCGAACCACGATTCACCTCATTGGGAGGCTAACGCTCTATCACCCATTGCGAAAGACTGGGGCTAGAAGTAGCGCCTTGAAGCACACCCAGCTTCAGATCGATGGATACTTTCTCGTCTCATAGGTAAAGGCGGCCTGCGCGTAATGCTGACCACATTACCAGAATCATGTCGTTGCTCTCAAAATCGAGGACCCTTAACCTCCATGATCCTCCTAGCTCGGCCAGCTGCTGCGGGAACGCTTTATTTTTTCTTACTACTCGGGGGGGGGGTCAAAGTTTTTGCTAGACTGTCATGACACCAGAATGTCTTCGAGAACCATTCCACGCTGCCTCGATGTTTTGCGTGTCTGCAAAATTATTAGTTCTCCTGCAGTGTATAGTATGTGTGAAAATGCAGTATAATAAGTTTATGTATATAAGATTTTTTTTCTGTGAGGAATGTGTTCATTATCTTTATATGTGCAATTTGAAACGCCATCTAGTGGCGCCGCATAGTGTTCTGACTGTCATGTCCTGTGTAGCTTTCCGTTTGTTGGCTTTCGATTTTGCAATTTTCCTTCAATTTGAATAATTTTGGACAAATGCAAATATACTTTACTTGATACTTAATACTTTGCAGACACTTTATTTAATACTTTGTAAAAAACATTATGGTAAAATGACCATACTGTATCGTAATGACACTTCTGGTTAAACGTAATTCGGGTAATAAAAATCAAAATATACGGTATTTAAACCATTCATTTGGTAATTTTCCCGTTCATATGATAACGGTTAACCGAAAGTTTTCAAAATTATGGTCTTTATTACCACCTATTTAGTAAAAAATACAAAACTGAGAAGTAAATTGGACCGAAAAAATGGTTTTTATGCCATGCTCTAAAGTATCATGATAAAATTACCAAACTTTATCTCAGTTACCAAATTTTATCTCATGCATAAGTTTTAGTTTATAAGTAAACTTTTTTAGTAAGTTAACTTTATTGTTATTTTACCAAAACATTTTTGTAAAAACTACATAGCTTTCTAGTGTATACCTATAAAGCTAGCAACACACAGAGATGCCAACTGCTCCTGACACGCCAAAATAAAGGGAAAAAAATGGTTAATATCTACAAAGTAAATTTTGCAAATATTTGACTATTTTTCTTGCTTTTTTAAAAGTATAGCATGATATAAGAAATTAAAAAGTGGTGAATTATATAACCCTATGAATTATTTAGAAATAGTGGTGGATAAAAATCTACTAAATTGAATTTATTAAACCAAAAATCACAATTGATAAACTACCACTTTAAAATATATATTTGCTGTCCTGAGCAAGTTGGCATCTCTGAACACGTAATGAAGCAATTTTATTATCTTCTGGTAGTTTTGACCATATTTTTTTCTCAGAGTAGAAAATGTAAAATACTTTTCGGAGATTAGGCAATGGTCAATGACCGGGCATTTATTTAATGAAAAATAAATTTTGGGGGGATTTGAAATACTTCTACAACATGAACGAGAATTATTTTCGCGCTCTCTCTAATGTGGGAGTTTTTATGTTCTTTATTTGCTGCTTGGATATTCATTCATAGTATTTATCAGTCCTTTTTATTTTTGTACGAAACATTGTTTCAGTTTTTTTTTTCTCTGCGTCTTCATGCCTGGTTATTTATTAAAGAAAAGAAAGGGCATTTTTTTTATTTATTTTTGATAAAGTTATCTATCTTGATGTCGTTATCTATGAATGAAGCTTCTGACGGTCTAGATGTCTCATCAAGAATTCTAAGGATATCCGATAAAACATGTGGGTTAGAAAGGCTTCACTCTAATGAACAATAGAAGACATCAGGATCAGAGAAATAAATGACTCTTTCGCCAATAAATGATTACTACTGTTGAGAAAAGTTGCCAACTGCCTCTAACGATCCCTCTTGATAGGTGTTTAATATTGATATACTAAGCATCTTCGATATCGGATTAATCTATTGAGTATGAAGAAACGAATTGAATAAGTTTTTGAAAACACGCTTTATTCCGTCTCCTACACTCAAAAATATACTGTGGTAGGGTAAACTAACCAGTGAAGTAACACTTAAGCTTCGCTTGCCTTTTAAAAAATCATATTAATTTCAAAATTCGTAATTTTAGTTAAATGACAGTGTCAACATATTTGTTACTAATTGCAAATTATGTAAAAAAATTGTAGAGAACTTACATAATATTGTTTTAAAGTTTTGGAGGTTCAAATAACAAGTAGTAAGAAGACCAAGTGAAGGAACAGCTCTTACCAGTGAATGAACACCCAGTAAAGGAACACTTAATTTTGGTTATTTTTTAATGCTCTTTATGAATTTATAAGCCATACAAACATTTAAAAACAAGCCTATTCTTGAAATTATAACATATAAATACTTAAAAAATGTTAACTTTTTTTTTGTAATCATGAATTGAAAATTAAAGTTTCAACATATTAGCACATACTGTTCATTCACTGGGAAATCTATGCCCAGTAAAGGAACATACCTGTTCCCTCACTGGTTAGAAGTTGTTTTTCGTATTTTTGACATGCTTTTGATGCGTAACATAACTAAAGGTATAAGGAAATTAAAGTTTATCTTTTATTTTCATTAATTTAGAAAAAAAAACCAGTAAAGGAACACTTGTTTCTTCACTAGTTTTTCATCGTTTGGTGATCCAGTGAATAAACACCCCCTTATCTCAGTACTTTATTATGCTATGATGCTTAAAAAAATAAAACATAACTTCAATAACCATATTTTGAATTCTCTTTTTCACTGTGAGAAAAATAAAACTATTACATGCAATTAATTCCACTTCAAACATATAAATACAAACACTCACTTTATAATTTTTTCAAAGAAATAATGTGTTACAGAGATTATAACAAATTCAAAACTTTTTCCAGGGAAGTCTATTTGACTAGGTAATCCAAAGCATTGCTAGATGACTTCCTATTGTTTGGCAGTGAGCTATTGTTACCAATCAGTCTAAAGAAAAACTTTCAAATTCTTATTTTTAATCAATATATATGAAATGTTCCTTCACTGGTTGGTTTACCCTATATGTATTTCTTAATTAGAATTACACTTAGCTTTTCATAAAAAAGAGAACGTGCATTCATAAATTGTTCTTAAATTCATTGTATGTAAGCTGGAAACTTGTAATCTCAGAAAAATTTAGATTTTGATGGTCTCTTGCGTAAGAGTTTGAGCCATGCGTTTATATTTTTGTAGTATTGAAATGTAATTTATAACATTCACTTAGAGCAGTGTTTCCCAAACTTATGACTTTGTGTACCCTTTCTAAATTTTCGTAACGCTGTGTACCACTCGTAAAAAAATGAATGCATTTTTTACTGTAAAAAAATTGCACAAAAGTTGGAAATCACAACTGGCTGTTGTTGACACCCCTCATTATTAACTGTTAACTTTGCAAAAAATAGCTAATAGAAAAATACGTAATCGTAAATTTTCATTGCCTAGCTTTGTTTTTAAATAAGATTTTCTGAAATTTTCGTTTGTTGCAAGATATTTCCCATAAGAACGCGTACCCCCTCTAAACTGTACCCGTACCCCTGGGGGTACGCGTACCACACTTTGGGAAACACTGACGTAGAGGAAAGTGGCGACCGGCCTGTGTATGGGTTAGGGAACGGGCCTTGCACCAGAAAGGTTCTGGGTTCGAATCCAAAGCAAGGCATGGATGTTCTTTCATTCTCTGTACTATCTGTCCTTACTGTGGGGACAACATTGGCCCACCTAATATGGTGCCCCTGAAAGAGTGGCCAACAAATCTGCCTTTCAGATGCCTGTATGAAGAAAGGTCATTCACCAGATGGGCATTGAAAAAAATTGTAGAGGAAAGGTGCTTAAGATGCGATGCGTCTGTAATATGTGGCACGATTGATATAGCTAAAAGAGATAGTACACTCACCCACAAACAATCTGAAACACACATGAAGGTTGTATGAACATTTAGAGAATGAGAAAACAGAAGCTTTCTGTTGGCTGAAATGCAAGCGAGGAAGGTGCTTTAAAAAATTTCCCTCCTTCAATTATCAAGTTTATCATTGAAATGAATCATTTTTAATTAAATTCAAAACCTTTTTTTATCATAAAATTATGTATAAATTGCCAGGGTCTATGATTATAGATCTTTTATGTTTAATATGTTTGGGTACTTTTATATCGCATATTAGGACACCTTTTCTAGATTTTTCAAATTTGTTAAATTTTTTAAGATAACACTGCCGTGTGGTTGAGGTTTCCTAAGTTGGCTGATTCTTAATGATTCATGCAGGTCACATGCTCATTAAATATAATAATGATCATCATAATAATTTTCATGTTCGAATCTTAGATAGAGTTTCATACTTTTCTTTGACCATTTATTTTGAAAGGCAAAAGTATTTTGTTGTTGGATGATTTCCATGACAAAATTTTTCTCCTTTAATTTAGCTTTTTTTTTTGTTGCTCACTCTTTTTTGATCACGGAGTGAGTATTCACAATCAAATAACCTGAAATAATTAAAATCATACCTATTTATGAGTCTTTTTTTTCTCATTTTTATTGTAAAGGGCATCCTAATAATTAAATTAAGAATTTGGTTTAAATGTAATGATGTAAAAAGTCAAGTTTCTAAGAAAAGATTAATATTAAATTTTTACTACAGGTTTAGTTTCTTTTAATTAATAATTCTGTGGAATATAGTTTTCTTAGCAGCAAAAATACTTTAATTATCAAGTATTGAGACTTACATGACGGAATTCACTTCAAATTAACTTCAAATCAAACTATCATTAATTTTTTTAATTTATTTTCTGTCGCAAGCCAAATAAAAGTTACCGATGTAAGAAACCTGTATACGGCATGATTATTGTTAGAACTTAAAAATAAAAGAAATTATGTTATACTATTTCTTACATTTTGCTTAAAAATTAGAAATAGAAAAAAAATTAGAAAATAGAAATTTCTACTGAAATTAGTATGTATTTAAAATAATTTCTTCAATAACTATTTAGATATATTTTTAGCTAGGTTAAAATTTTCTTTGCATTTTTTTTTTGCTTAATTATGCTTCGTTTATTACGTGCCAATTAAATATAATTTTATTTCTTTAAATTTTATTATTTCTCCTTGGATAAAAACTATACTTAAAAATTTGATATAATAAATGCTTTAAAAATGTAATCACAAATTGAAAACTACTTTAAAAGTATATTTAAATGTCAAAAATAAAGTCATATTATCTGTCGATATGCAAAATAGGGCTAAAATTAACTTAATTAAACTTTCAGTTTATGGAAGGAGGATTTCTCATGCGTGACGAAACAGCAAGAAACGATGGTTGTAATTAGATTGACAAAAATTCTGCGACGGAAAATTATTCTCAAAAAATTGATAATTTACTAGTGACTCGATGTTTTTCTTTAAAAAGTTTCTCTGCGTAAAAAATATTTCAGTATGCTTTTTCATTTTAAGGGGAAAAAAATATTCAGTTCTTTCTCGAAGTTCCATTCTTTTTACATTTGTTCAATTTCCACTAACTGAATTTAAAATAAAAAATAGTGTTTTAACGCTCCAGCAAACATTTTTTTTAAAGTTTTGTAAAAGACAAATTATGTTTTAAAACTTCAAGACAATGAAGCTTCCCCCTTTTGAAATCTCGATTGTTTTTGAAAAACTAATAAAAATAATATTAAATATACGTTAATTTTTTTGAAATTTAAGAGAAATTATGTATTTTTTTTAAAAAAAAAATGCGCAATATTTAAGCATTACAATCGTGCCTCCTATTAATAAGAAACAATTATAAACCCAGATGAAATGAAAAATATTCCTAAACTTTGTGTTTCGAATTTTTATTCACTAGTTAATTCTGTTGCGTCAATATGTTTGCATTGGTTTCATAATTTCATTATATTTATCTTTCTTGTTGATATGTATTGCATTTCAAATCGAACTTGATTGGTGTATTGCAATAAATAGTCCAGCTAAAAGAGCTTAAAAATAGACGTTACCTGGAAAAATTGATGGTAGGTTTTATATATGTATGTATATATACCTATGTTTTCTAGGGTGACGTATACGACTCTACTTTCCGGAAAATAAATTTTTTTTTCAGGAAAAATCCAGTTTTTGGCGTTCAACTTTTTTTGATTTAAGATGGTAGATTTAAGAACGTTATCTGAAAACTAGAGAAAATTTACTGAAAATTCTATGCCTATAATGTTACTGTAGGGTGATAAATCAAAGAATTAGGAGTATAGGTATAGTGACTATAGCATTGGAATGATGTATCTCTCCATATGTCAACAGAGGGAAAAACATAGGCAACTAATTAATGGAGATTTGAAATTTAGAGAAACAATTATGCTGAATAATATGGTAATATATAAAAAAAAATTTCTCCGCCTGGAGGGAGAATGCCATAACCATAATTTTTCCTATTGATTAATTAATTATTGATCGAGGCAGTTTTAATGGGTGCTACGTAAACAATTATATAGGCTACAAATTTAGTGCCTACTAAATCTGCGCCAATTTTGCTCCTTTTTATGATAGATACTACAGAAATAGATTTTTTACAACCCCTCGAAGATATAAGTATAAAAGAAAGTTGTTTGATTTTTGAAAATTTTAAATATCATGAGCTGTCTCAAGCAACATTATGCCATGTGATACTGAATATGGGTAATCTTTATTTTGATGGGTTGTACCTGGAAATACGTTTTACTTAATCAAATAACGTAAAGCTACCGGGAAGGAAAATAAATAATAACAAGTAAGAAAACATTGGAAAAATAGCTTTATTATTTGTGTCGGCATTTGTCTTTCAATTTTATCCATGATTTCGTACTGTTGTTCAGTACTGAAATCAATAAATTAGTAGTATTGTACTGATTTTTTCCCCCACCCCGTACGAGGAAGAAGTACAGCTAACTTAATATAACACATTTCATTTAACCATTGATTTCATATACGATGAATATTTATGCAGGAACGATAGTTGTCTTACAAAATATTAATACCGTCTATTGAATCCGTATTCTAGAAATATTGTAAGAATTAAAGGACGAATTCAGGCATATTTTTTATGCTTTTATCTGCTCATTGATTTAAGCTTGAATGTTCTTGAAAACATAATAGCAGTGGGCATCATATTGTTTTTTTTTTTGTTAAGTATTGTAACGGAAAGTTATCGTTTGCATGTTTTGCATAATTATCATTTAGCATTTTTATATCGATAATCATATCGTTTGCATATTTTTAATCTTTTATAGAATTGTTATTGACAATCGTTCTGTTTTGGTTCATTCTACCACTTACAAGGTGAGCTTATGTGAGTTTTCTTTAGAAATATGATAAATATTTCTTCGCATAACAAATATTTGTAATTTATTTCTTTAAATCAGTATAGATAAAGTTTTAGTTAGATAGTTTTTAACAATATTTATTTTAATGAACCTAGGACACCTTGAATATTATTGTACTTTAAATTTTTTAATATAGAGAAATTTGTGTTGTTATAGTTCTTTATTTACGTCGCATTAGAGCTGCACAATAGGCTATTGACGGCGGGCTGGGAACCCTTATTAAATAATATGATGTTTTTGAGGTTGATAGATATAAGCGAATACACCTGAGGTAGAAAATAAGGATATGTTTTTCACCAAAAAGAACCCCATCAATAAACCTCAATTTTAACCGTATTTGCACCTCAAAAAATATACCTCATATATTAACTCAGAAATAATTTTAGTTCAGATCGGGGGAAATTACTCACATCCCAAATATACTTATTTGCTTAAAGTGTAGAAAACATAATCCGTACACTTCGTAAACAACCTCTCTAAGTTGGTTGCTCTAAAGGCCTGTTTACACTGTCCAAGTTCTTGAATCCCAGAAATTGTAGGGATTTCTCTGTCCAAGAAATTGGATGATTCGTCGACACTATGCAAGTTCTTGAATGTCACTGATTCGTCGAAAGAAAAACTTGAGCGTGCGCATTGTTCATAATCAACATTATAAAATAATACTTGCACAAGTTTAAAATTACTAAATAAATTCAAATAAAATCATAATAACACAAATAAACCGTAACAGATCAATTTATTTGAAATAAAATATTTGAAGTCAGACAACAAAATGACATAATCTGTTGCCTACTTGTTGACGTTACAAAACCTAAGACGCTGATTGGTTAAGGGAAAAAAAACTTGGATGGAAAGTAGAACATGCTCTACTATTGTCCAAGTACTTGGATGATCGTTTGCACGATCTAAGCCCAAAGCAAAACAACTTTCCATCAATATCAATCAATCTTTGTCCAAGAACTTGGATTGTCTAAACAGGCCTTAAAGTAGTTTTCCACCAACTTCACAGCAACCTCAAGTGTGAATACGACTTCATACATCTTAATTATACACATTGGGAAGTTAATCTTTTAAAGTTGATTTTGAAATCAACTTCGAATAAACCTGAAATCAACCTTTGACACCTCAAAACAACCTCAAATAAACCTCAGAAATTCCTTAAATTTCTGCAAGGGAAACATCCCTGAGGATGATCGGAAGTCATTCCATCTCAATTTCGATCCTCGTCAGAGGAGATGATGTCCCTGCTTTGATAGTCTGACGATCTGCATACGAAGTCGTGCACCTACTGTAGAACAGTTTAACGAGGACCGATACCGTGCACCCTCAGTCCCTACGTAGGCTGATCAAAGTCGTCACCCACCCGCTCACTGATCACAACCA